>NC_142933.1:40754680-40767180 GCF_046866305.1 Octopus bimaculoides | reverse complement strand
GTATGGCTGCAGACATAACTGATACAAGTAGAAGAATGGAAGAATAAAAGAAAAATATTTTTTTAAATTTTATAATTCTCTTTTTGGAATTGGATCTTAAAGCACAGAGATGTTTTACATAATAGCATATTAATATTGGGTTGAGAACTTTGGAGAGTAAAAGCCTTTGACTTCTATCCAAAAAGGTTTTTCAATTCAATATTTACATGCTATTATCTATAACGTTTATGTGCTTTGAGATCCAGTTCCAAAAAAGAATTATCTCATGTTCTGGCAAAAGTTTATAAATTCTTATGATGTCAACAACATTTTTTATTTTATTCCAAAAATGAGGCTAGACATTCTTTTCATAATTCTTTTCACTCTTTCCATTCAAGCAGTCTTGACATCATGGTTCAAAATAAGCAGAATTTTTCAAATATATTTTTTGGGTTATTTTTGTTGGAATGCAATAGCTACCAGATTGTGAAATGTCTACCATGCTCTAATAGTTTCTATCAAAATATAGTGGCTTAAATTAAAAGCATCCATATTTCTTATGATGTCCAATATAATTTTTACATCAGTTTCTGAAATTATTCTTGCATACATGTGATTTATAAGATATGTTACTGGAGGTTCTAGTGTCTGCAGAATGAGAGAATTCTTCATTTGGGAATTATTCATGAGAAGTGCAAATGGTTATTTAATAATGTTGAAGTTCAATAAACACTCCCAATTCCATGGAGATAAGTAATATTTATGGCTTGTTCTTATTTCCTGCCTATCAGTCAACTATTCAATCAATCTACCAATCCATCATTCAAACCATCGATAAATCAGTACATCTATCACTTAATTTATCATTTAAACACTGAATCATTCAGCCAATTAATCTATGTGTCAATCAATTCATACATTTCTATCTATCTATCTATCTATCTATCTATCTATCTATCTATCTATCTATCTATCTATCTATCTATTTTTCTATTTATCTATCAATCAGTCTATCATTCAATTCATGAACAAACCAATGCATCTATATTTTAATCACTCAATTTTTTAACCAAGTAATCTATCAATCAATCAATTTTTTGATTTCCTATATATTTTTCTATCAGTCAATTTCTCAATTAATCTCTCAATCTACATACCAATCTACCCATCAAAACTATTTATCCATCAAGCTGTCAATTACTCAATCAAGCAATCAGCTAATTTACTATTCAAACAATCTATCACTATGTCTATCTAACAATAAATCAATATATTAATCAACATATGAATCAGTCGGTCAATCAGTCAGTCAATCAGTCATTCATTCCACAAGATCAATCAACTTTATTAAAGAGATCTCAGGTTGTGTGTTAGTAATACCTCTCTGATTCCCCTGGAGAAAAATATATCAATATGCCTGAGATCAGGGATACAAGTGCTGAATTTTATAGTATTCCTTTTTGCTATAAAACTGCCCTCTATTTAAAAACTGAAGTTTGATAAGCACAAAAAGAAATCAAAATCTCTATGAATAAAAAGTCAAGTCAGGTATCACGTTCATTCTATTGGCTTCCTGTCATGCTAAAGAAATGTGGAAAGAGAAAGCATTGGCTATACCGAAAGAGATGGAATATATAGAAAGCGTGTATTTTAAAGAGAAGCAGATTAGATAAATAAATTTGATAGGTGGCTAAGTAATAGTGTGAGAAAGGAAAGAGAGAGAGAGAGAGAGAGAGAGAGAGAGAGAGAGAGAGGGAGAGAGAAATAGTAAGTAATTACCTAACGGTAAGATAAACAGACAATATAAAATAAGGAGTGGAAGAAAATTAAAAAAGCAGAGATGGTATTAGAGAAGAGGGATAGAAAGAAGAGAGCTCTACCAGAGACATGGGTAATCTGAGGCACTCCCCCCAGTGACACTGCTCTGGGTTTCCTGTGTTCATTAGTATGTGTATATGAGCTTCTATGAATAAATGTAGTGGCACACACTTAGACACTCAACTGGCTGTTTACAGATTATTAACTCTTTAACTTCAAAATCAAATTTATTGGTTATTCTAGTAACGATGGAATTGGTATTTTCTGCAAGTCACGTTGCTTCAATAAACATGGCATATCTCAATGAAAAATTGTTTCAAACAAGACATTTCTCAACAAAAGACAGATTGGTATATAAAACTACTCTCTGCAGTTAAAGGTAATGAAATTTTGAATGGCTATATCTGATTTCTGTGGTAAAATGTTTAAAATGGTAAGCCAAATAAATTCTTTGAATCTTTTAAATGGCAAGAAATACAGAGCTGTTTAACTGGTTCTCCATCTGATATATTATCTAGTTAAAGAAAAAAGGTGGCAACTGTCAAGCAATGCTCTGCTTTTTGCTGTCTTATAAATTAAATACCCTGCCCATTGGGCGATAAGTAATTGCTGCAATAATTGAAAAGGCTGGTAACAAATAATATATGGCATTTAATGCAAGTTTACACAAAAACATACATTGACATAAACTTATATATGTACATTCAAACACACACACATACTCGCAGTCAAAACTAACAATTCTGCATACTTCACTGTTGTCTCTAATTTATTCTTATTAATGTGAATGAATCAATATGTCACCTCCCCTTTTTCTTCATGTAGACACATACAGACACAGGCATAGACACAAACATTTCTTGTTCCTTACAACTCATACAACACACACACACATCTATATCTGTGTCTATATTTCTTTTTTCTTTGTATTTTTGCTTTAACATGAGTATACACGCATACATGCATTCACACACACACATACATGCACACACGCACACATGCATACATACATGCATACATACATACATACATACATACATATATATGTATGTAATTTCTTTTCTTTTTGCCAAATGAAACCTATAAACTAGATTCTCTAAATATTGTTCTTCAGCTCCTGAAGAGCCACAGGCAAAATTATGTATATTGTGTCAAAGCAACAATTATGGATAAAATGTATGTACGTGTGTGTGTGTGTGTGTGTGTGTGTGTGTGTGTGTGTGTGCATGTGTGAATGCATGTATGCGTATGTAGTAAGCTTTATGAGGAAAAGATTGAAAGTGACTTCAAAGACTCAGTTTGCTCATCTTCATCAAACTTTGAAGTCATTGAGAAAACTTCCTTCAGAATATATATATATATATATATAAATATATATAAAAATATATATATATTACATATATATATATATATATATATATATAGATACACACACACACACACACACACACACACATACATATACATGTGTGTGTGTTGAAAATCAGTAAAAAGCTTCCAGCAAAGTTTTATAAACAAAAAAAAAAAATGAATGAAAATGCACGATAAAGTTAAAACAATTATCTTTCACTTGTTTCAGTCATTGGACTGCGGCCAAACTGGGGCACTTTCCTGGAGAATTTTTAGTTGAATGAATCAGCCCCGGTACTATTGTTTCTGAAGCCTAGTTCTTATTCTATTGGTCTTTTATTGAGCTGCTAAGTTACAGGGATATAAAGAATATCAACAAACAGTTGTGGAGTACATACATAGACATAAGCTCACTCACACACACATACACCTACACATATATATGTAACATACTTCTTTCAGTTTCTGTCTATCAAATCCACTCACAAGACGTTCGTTGGCCTGAGACTGTAGTAGAAGACACTTGCCCAAGGTATCACACAGGTGAAGGTGTCATACAGGTGAAGGTGTCACACAGGTGAAGGTGTCACACAGTGGGACTGAACCCAGAACCATGTAGTTGGGAAGCAAGCTTCTTACCACACAGCCATACCTGCACCAGTTGTTGTATTCTTTTTAAAAAGATTACAAGACAAAAACAGTTATATAAATCATTTTAGATATATAAATATTTATAATGTAAATATTTAGACATATAAATCTTTTTACTTTACATTCCACCCAGTGTGATTGACAGGCAGATACAGTATCAATGATATAGAAGAGTAATCCTTCTGTTTTTTGGTACACTCTTCTTCCATTTATTAAGCAATTTCTTTGTATTTGTTGCTATTAGTTTCACCTCTCAGTCTTAGAAATTGTATTTCCATATTCATTTAGTTTGCTCCTGTAGTTTTCTTTGTTGTTCTGGTTTTTCAGTCATGGTTTCTATATTTTTAATTTACAGGATGGAAAAGGTGGTGAGCTGGCAGAATTGTTAGCACGCCAGGTGAAATGCTTAGCAGCATTTTGTCTATTTTCACATTCTGAGTTCAAATTATGCCTTTCATCCTTTCTGGGTTGATAAAATAATAACTAGTTGTACACTGGGGTCGATGTAATTGACTCACCCCTTCCTTCAAAGATTGTTAACCTTGTACCAAAATTACAAGAAATTATTATCATTATTGTGAGTGGTTGGCATTAAGAAGTGCATCCAACTGTAGAAATCTTGCTAGATCAGATTGGAGCCTGGTGTAGCCTCTTGGCTTGCCAGTCCCCAGTCAAACCATTCAACTCATGTCAGCATGGAAAGCGGACATTAAATGATGATGATGATGTTATTATTATTTCTTAGGTGATGAATTGGCAAAATTGCTAGCATGCTTAGTGACATTTCATCTCTCTTTACATTCTGAGTTCAAATTCCAGCAAGGTCGATATTGACACTCATCCTTAAATGATCGATGAAGTAAGTACCAGTTTACTATTGGAGTTGATGTAACTGACTAACTTTCTCCCCTAAAATTTCAGGCCTTGCACCTATAGTAGAATGCAGTGAGCTGGCAGAATTGTTAGTGGGTCAGACAAAATGCTTAGCAGCATTTTGCCTGTTTTATGTTCTGAGTTCAAACCCCGCTGAGGTTGACATTGTCTTTCATCTTTTCATGGTCGATAAAATAAATACAAATTGAACACTGGGGTTGATGAATTTGACTTCTCCCTTCCCTGAAATTGCCAAAATTTGCCAAATTCTGAAATCTATTTATAAGGTGAAATAGGTAGTGAAATGGCAAAATCTTTGCTGCACCAAACAAAATGCATAGCATTTTTTCTGGTATATTACATTCTGAATTCAAATTCCACTGAGGTTGGCTTTGCCATTCAACTTTTTAAGGCAGAATTATCAGCATATTTTGATTTTACACCCACTAAAAACTTTAGGAGGTGCGCTTGCACACTCTGAACCCTCCTCCCCCACCATTTCTGGTCCTATGGCCAGATGGTGGAGTTTTATTGAACAATGGGTTAAAGCTGCTTCTCAAAAGCAAATGTGGTTCTTCTGACAGACTTCCACTCAATCTGATCATCACTATAGACCTTCACTGATGGGAATTATGGTTTATGCATAATTCTACTTATGTGAAGCAAAGACAGCTCAAAGACAACATTATCATTGTTGTCATCGTTGTTGACATCATCACCCTCATGAACACTGTCATCACCATCACCGACTATCATCATCATCATCATCATCATCATTATCATCATCATCATTTTATACTAGTTTTTTCTTTTTCATGCTGGCATTGCCACCTGTCATGGTCCTTCATAAATCTGATACACACAGTAACACAGAAAACCCAAGCTTACTCTGAAGCTTTGTAAATTGTTTTTCTTTTGCTTGTAAGATTTCTGTTGTTTGATACCCTTCCTATCTCTGACAACTTTACAGCAAGACCTAGGTACATTTTATTATCCTTCTCATGACTGGTATTAGACATTAGTGTGTGTGTGTGTGTGTGTATGTATATATATATATATATATATATATATATATATATTAGATAATAAAATGAATGGTTTATACTTGGTAGCTTACTGGTAAAGCACAGCCACTTTCAAGTGTTCAAAATGTATTTGAGTAATGAGAGATGGAAGATGGAAGATATGAGAATTTCTACTAATCACTATAAATGTTTCGATTCATCTAGTGAGGTCATTTATACTTCCATATGCATTAATGGTTATATTTAATACATTTTTCACTGTACTGCATGTTCATTTCTAGTTTGCATCTGTTATTTCATTATTGATCTTCCATATAAATGAAACTATATCCTTTAATTTACTGCTTTTCTGTTCATGAACTGAGAAGGTACCTTGCAGAACTGTTATTTATCACCTGAAGAGACACATCTGTGCTGTTGGGTGCTCCTGAACCAGTTGTTAAGTATCTCACACATGAGAGATCAATGTTAGATGTGTCAAAACAATTGTGTAGATTAATAAAAATTCCCATATATATATACACAACATTCAAAATATTGCTAAAATACTGCCTGGATTACCTGGGATTATACTAAAGGATCTATGCCTTCACAGAGGTATGGACTAACCTCTATATCCTCTGGGAGAAGATGAGCTGTGAACCTTATTCTTCTGTCTGCATTCTTCTGTCTACTGTTTTACTCTTTATTCTTATATCTACTATTTTATTCTTTTATAAACTGTGCATTCTTTGTCTAGAACTTTCACACGTACTCACCTTGTCTCTGAGGACCGAATGCCTAGTGTATGGAGATGCTAACCTATCACTTGGGATATCTCAGAAACAGCTGTAAGACATCCATTACCTTAAATACTCATATATATATATATATATATATATATATATACACCCACAAACACACATACAAATTCCACTGAGATCAACTTTGCCTCTCATCCTTTTAGGGTCCCATTAAATAAGTACCAGTTGAACACTAGGGCTAGTGCAACTGACTTACCCGCTCTCTGGAAATTGCTGGCCTTGTGCCAAAATTTGCAGCCAGTATAGCTATATATATATTTTTATATATTCATATGAGTGCACATATATATTGAAGATTGATATATAATATATAGGCATATATATATATACATGTATGTGTATGTGTGTGTGTGCATGGTTGTATACAAGAAAATGTTTTTGTTTTGTGTCTGAATGTATGTATATAAAACTCCTTTCATAAGTATATATCTATGAGAATATTAAAGTTTATATAGTAATTGTCAATCATAGGGATAGTATTGTAAAGAGATGGCAAGAACTAGTTGCTGAAGAAGAAATTCCAGATCAGAGGTAACAGCAACAGTTGACTTACTCTGTCCTTATCCATTTAATTCCTTTATTAGGGGCTTAGAATTAACGGTGATTTCCATTGAAATAATAATTCCAATTCTTTGTTTGTTTAAGAAGGCTTACAGTTCCAATATATATATATATATATAGTCATATACATACATAGGTTGATAAATAGAGAGAGAGACAGCAAGCTTAGATAGATTGCTAGATAAAGAGAGAGAGATGAGTAGATAGAGATACATACATACACAAATATTCCTCTGTGTGTGTGAGTGTGTGTGTCTGTGTGTCTATGTGGGTAGGTGTTTTCTATTATTTTTTTTAATTCTTAAATTGGTATCAGTCAGAAGCAGTGGCTATGCTGGGAACTGCCATATGCATATATATACATATATATATATATATATACATACATATATATATATATATATATATATATATATATATATATATATATATATATATATATATATATATATATATATATATATATATATATATATATATATATATGCACACACAGCATTTCTGGTAGTGAAAGTAACTTCTCATCATGATTATATCCAGCGTTTTTTTAAAATGCTGCTTGAGTTTGGATTACTCTCTCCAGTCAGAATCAAAAGCTTCTTCATAATTGATCAGTCATGTATGGAGCTGATACAGACACATAAATAGCTTTATAGACTAGCAATCCTTTGTTCTACTTATCAGTTGCAATGAAAGCAAAGACAGATTGACAAATGTACTTATAATGGAATAAATACATTTGTGTGTGAGCGTGTGTGTGTATGTATATATATATACACACATATATATACATACATATATATGCATATATCCATATATATATATACATATATATATATACACATATATATATATATATATATATATATATATATATATATATATATATACATATATATATATATATATATATATATATATATATATATATATATATATATATATATATACATGTGTGTGTGTGTGTGTATATGCATATATACATATACATACATATATATACATATATATCATCATACGTACATGCATACATACATATATATACATATATATCCATACATACTTACATACAGAGCTGCACACACACACACACACACACATGTATGTATGTATGTATGTATGTATGTATGTATGCACCTATTGGTATATTTTGAGAAAGAGGTTATCTGTTTCAGTGTCATGAAACTGATAACCAAACTACAATTTCTTTGATGATAATAAAGCATTGATTATTGCTACTATGTATTTTTGGCGATGGCCTTTCAGTAGTGTCCATGTTATGTTTTCCCTCATATCGATTTCTAATACTGGTGTGGCACAAGCCTACAAACACAGGGGAAAGGTCTAGAGTCGATAAAATAGACACTGGTACTTTGACCTCTTTTTTGAAGATGATAGGCAAATTTATCCCTCAATAGAACTGGTAATGTACTCAAATTGCAAAGGACTGTGACTGATGGCTGCAAAACATTTTGCCTGTTACTTTAATGTTTTAGCCAATCAATTCACCCCTCTTATAACTGCATTAACCCTTTAGCATTTAAACCTGCTATATCCGGCTAAAATATTCTGCCTGTTTTATGTTCAAACAGGCCAGATCTGGCTTCTCACACCAATCCTATAATATCATTCTAAAAATTAATGGTTACCCCATCAAAATCTCATAGCTACAAGATAATTCATGATTAATTTAAAACAATGTGAATAAAAAAAGCATTACATTTGATAGAATAATGTGAATGTTAAAGGGTTAATATTGGTTTCAAATTTTTGACAAAGCCAGCAATTTCTGGGGATGGGTAAAGTTGATTGTATTGACTCCTAGTGTTCAACTGGTACTTATTTTATATATCCCAGAAGGATGAATGACAAAGTATACTTTGGCAGAATTTGAACTCAGAAGGAAAGGTAGATGAAACAGCCTCTCTAATATCAGTCATGAATGTTGAGCCATGTAGCTTTTGGTTTCCCTCTCTTTCTTTTACTCTCCGATGGTGTCCAGTTAGAAGCTATTTTAAAATGGTGTTGATCTGTTAGCCGGAGTATATGAGGTGCTTAATTTAATCTTTGTTCTGAGATTATTTGACTAAGTGGTCTTGTATTTGTTGTCTTTAGAATGTCATGTCTTCCTTGGTTACTTATTCTTGTCAGAACATTCTCAGAATCCTTCTCAAGCATCTTTTATAGATCACATTCAGCTTTCCATTGATTTTTGTGATGTTTCCTGTGTCTCACTGACACAGAGAATTGGTGATAAATCTATGTTATTATTGAGCTGGGTCTTTGTGTGTAAGCTGATGGTGTTGGATGGGTCAGTAAATAAAATACTGTCAAATGTGTTTGGTTGGTAATTATATTGTTGGACAGGGTGATACTTTGCCATGTTTATTCTAGTTCTTTGTATTCTGAGCTCAGCTTCTGTTGTGGCCAATTGGAGTGTTAAAGTAAAGTAGACTTAATTTCTCGCTTGGTTCAACACTACCATTTGGTGCTTGGGTACTATTAGTGTAGCTCACTTTAATGGAAGGACTTGTGCCAAGCCAACAGTTTGAAGATATATTTACTGCCTTCCTACCAGTTTTTAAAGCCCTTTATAGAAACTGCAGCCTAAGTCTCTGTAAAGATTCATGGAATCTACCCTTCTATCAAATTAAGTAATCAAAAATATGAACAACTTTATTATCCAAGTTCATACCATTAACCTAGTTTAATTATTTCCTTTAGCTCATTTTATTTACAGTTCTACATCTAAGCAAGAAACAGAAAGAGATAGACTGGCAGAGATTAATATCTGTATTCAAATATTAAATAATTATTGTTAATTTTAGAAAATGAAAATATTCATTCTAAGAACTATTTCTTAAAAATACCCTGAATAAGTAATCTTTTATTTCTTTCTTTTTCTTTTCTTACTTTCTTTTTCTTTTCTTTCTTTTTATTTATTCATTTATTTGGTGAGGAAGAACATGCAGATTTATTCATTGACAGAATCTTTGGGCAGAATTAATCTTTGGGTGAATATATGTTATGGAATATTTTCTAGGCTACAATTCTATACTCCAGGCTATATATATATATATATATGTTTACATATTAAGTTTAATAAATATACAAATAAATAACTAAATAGAGATATAAAATATAGAAGAAAACTATGTCTTATGTAAGAATTTGAAGGAAACTTTTTCATTGTTCAAGTTCTTATCAGATAAATCTTTGTATAAAAGATTATTCTTGCAGTAGAATAGAAAGAGGGTTTTAGCTTTCTTTTTTTGTTCATTGTATGCAACGATATTTTTATCTTCATTCATGTTGCAGTGGTTTCATATGGATGATACTTCATGCTTCACTTATATTGACTCATCTCATATTCATATGTCGTTTAATCAAATTCTAATAAAACAACAACAATAACAATAGTGTATTTTGATTTCCTTGTATTGGTACCTTCTTACCAAAGAAGAATAGGAGAATTATTCAGATTTTCACACTAGGACTTAATCATCACCGTGAATTCTAGATTTCAACATGAAATATCATAATTAATAATAATAGTAGTAATAAATATTTGTTGCATTGACACAACACAATGTAACAAATTTGTAAGGAATTGGTATCCTCATCATCATCATCATCATCGTCATCATTTTAACATCTGCTTTTCTATGCTGGCATGGGTCAGATGAAGCTTACAGGAGTAAGTTTTCTCTAGCACAGCTGGATGTTCTTCCTGTCACCAACACTCAATTGTTTCCTAGTAAGGAAAGGCCCTTCTTCCCCTCTAGTGCCTAGATCTATCGAACAATGAACCACTTAATTGGCAGGCATGTTTGCCTGGTAGATAGTAAACAAAGACTTATAGATAATGACATTGTTACTAAGCAATGTGTGAACAACATCTAGACAATGGGAAGACAGAAACACGCCAACATTCACACACACACATTTTATTAAACTCTCTTAAAAAAAATAAATGAAGGATACATTTATATTGGGTCATCCTATAAATAATGCGGTTTTTTCAATTGCATGAACTAAAAGTCAGAGGGGACGAGATAAACTACCTGCATCAACTTGCTATAAAAGCAGGTAGTAATTTTAGCTTCTACTTATTCTTAGGGCAAGTTTTAGAAAGTGGAGATCGATTTTAACAGTTATTTTTCAAAGCTATAATGGAAGTAACAAAGGAGCATATTCAGCATATTTTGCTTTATGAGTTCACTAAAGGCAACAATGCAAAGAAAAGTGCAAGGAATATTAATGCAGTATATGGGGATCAGACAATAAGCATAAGCCAGTGTCAATGGTGGTTCCAGAAATTCTGAGCCGGAAACTACAGTCTAGAAGATGAGCCTCATCCTGCAAACAGTAGTGGAACAAAATTTCATCATAACTGTTGAGGAACTAGCAGAAAAGCTTGGATTTAGTCATTCAACCATTCAGTCATTCAACCATTTAGTCATTCAACCATTCATAGACACCTGCATGCTGTCAAGAATCTCAGCAGATTGAGTCAGTTGGTTCCTGGCAAACTTTCTGAGCCTAATCGTGTGCAGCGAGTGAATATGTGCTCTTCTTTGCTGTCATGTCTCACGAACGAACCTTTTTGGACCGAATAGTGACTGGTGATGAGAAAAGGCTTCCCTATAAAAGTTTCAAGTGCAGAAGACAATGGGCAGAGAAAGGAGAAGCACTGACACCCCAGGCTATAGAAGGTCTTCACCCACATAAGGTGTTGTTATCTGTTTGATGGGATATGAAAGGTTTAGTCCACTTTGAACTTTTAAACCCAAACCAAATGATAACAAAGGAGACCAACTGTGAGCAGCTTGAGCAGCTAAAGTCAGCGCTAGAAGTAAAACGACCATCTTTGATTTCCAGACAAAAGGTGTTCTTCCATCAGGATAATGCTCGACTACATACAGCGAGGATGACATTCCAAGGCTGGAGCAGTTTGAATGGGAAACGAAGCCCCGGCCACCATGTTTACCGGAGATTGCCCCATCTGATTTTCATTTATTCTGCAGTCTTCAAAATCTTTTGGACAGAAAAAATATGAAATTTGCAGATGAGGTCAGAACAGTAGTGGAGGAGTATTTTTCATCATGGACAAGTGAGTCTTGGAAGAGGGGCCTTGCAACTCTGCCAGATAAGATGGAAGGGGATTGTTGAAAATGAAGGAGAATATATTTTAGATTAAAAAAGAACTTGTTTATATTAACTTTGAGGAATTAAAGAAGTATAAAAAAACTGCATTATTTATGAGTTGACCCAGTTTAATGTAGTCCTCGGTATACAAAAAGCTGGGTTGGCCAGAGTAGGAATATCTTTTGATCATAGATTTATCTACTTCATTAAGACTAACCTGCACCTAAGCAACAACAATATAACCTAATCCTTTCTACTATAGGCACAAGGCCTGCAATTTTGAAGGAAGCAA
>NC_142933.1:40747180-40749680 GCF_046866305.1 Octopus bimaculoides | reverse complement strand
ACTGTTTTCAGAGACTTAAATAATCAGAAGATGCAAAGCAGTGGCAGGAGCACTCATGGTCCTTCTAGACCCTAAGCATAGTAGATTAGAGCAATTATTATGATTAAGTTTCAACTCCTATTGGGAGAATTCATTGATTGCTAATCCTTTGTTTGCTAAAGCAGAATCGAACAACAAGGAAATAACCTCACAGTGTCTGTTTGGGTTCTCTGAAGTCATCATCATCATTTTGACATCTACTTTTTCTTTGCTTGCATTGAATGGAGTGAGCTTAGTGAGACTGATTTTTAACAGCTGGATGCTCTTCCTGTCGCTAACCCTTACCTGTTTGCTAGCAAAATAATATTTCACCATGGCCAGACATATTTTTATAGAATATTGAAAATAAATGACATTCATTTGTATTAATCACAACAAGACACAAACACACACACTCAGACTTATGCATACATACATACATACATACATACATACACACATACATATATATAGACAGACAGATGGATGGGCACACACATGCATGCATGCGTGCACGCGCGCACACACACACACACACATACACACACACACACTTCTTTCAGTTTCTGTCCAGTGTATCCACTCATAAGGCTTTGGTCAGCCCACTGCTATACTAGAAGACATTGCCCAAAGTGCTATGCAGAGAGGCTAAATCTGAAACCATGTAGTTGGAAAGCAAACTTCTTAATCACATAGCTATGCCTCTAACTGCATTCTGAGTTCAAATCCTCACAAGGCTAACTTTGCCTTTTATCCTCCTGGACTAAAATAAAGTAGAGTTGATGGAATTGTCATAGCATGACAGAAAATATTTGTTGGCATTTGTTCCAGTTCTTTATGGTCTGAGATTACTTGTTATGACTCTGGTGCCAAACTATCCTGGACTTTGTCTTTCTCTTAGACAACACTGGTGGTATGGAGAGGGGAAGATTGCTGTATGGGTAATTGCTGGTCTTCCATTAAAATATTGCCAATGCCCAGAGAGGAACTTTCCAGATGTGAAGAAAGGATTAAACCTACAGTCTGAAATCTTCAAATTATTTGTTGATCTGTTTGTTGTATATGATTTTTTTGAAAAATGTTTTATGTTCCAGTGTGTTTATCATGACACTCTTAGGATGGAAGCATTTTTCAAAAAACATATGTAGCCGAAATAACAGCACAAAGATAAGCATTTCTATATCATTTAAAGAATGCCATAGAATGTTATTCTTATTTCTGTTCTTGTTCTTGCTGTTGGTTAGCTTTTAGTCAGCTCTGATTCAGCAGACCAATTGTCAAAATTAGATATAACATTTCTCAGATCATGCAATCCAGTATGTCCTTCCTAGTTTAAAATAGGAATTTGACTGAGGTTTTGATAGCTATTTCTAGCAGGCTGAATAATTTCATATAGATGCCATCTTTGGTACATAGTTTTTTTTTTTTTTTTTTTATCGAATAGTTAAAATACTTTAGCTGCAAATTTCATTCCTCTTCTTTTCAAATATATGTTTGCACCAGCTTAGAATATTTACTGTTTGATAAGGTTAAGAAAAAAATATATATATATTTGACATGTTAAAAAATGGAATTCCCAGCTAGATTCTAAAAATTATTTTTTGGGCACTGAATGGTGTGTATTTAGTATTTTATTTACTTTCTTTTTGGAAATCTAAATTGCAATAGATTGACATGAACAAATTTATTAGAATTCCAACAAAAACATGACCTCATATTTAACTAGTTGACAATCAATATTTCTAAACTTATATCACTTATAAAGTGATATGAGATTGAAGTATCTGATTTTGGTAAAAGAAAAGAAGCTACCTGGTTAATATTACTGAACTGTAAAAAAAGCAAAAATGATATATGAAATTATGTTTAGTAACTATCATCATTATTCCTTGCAAAACAGAAAGAGATTAGTTTAAATGCAAATATTTTTGACAAAAACTAAGGAAATCCATTCAAAAATTTCTAAGACTTATAGATGAGAAATAAGTTCTATAACAAATAAAAAAAAATTGGAAAATTATTTGTATTTTTTATTCATCAGAATTTTATTGAGTGATGCAACAGAGAAATAATTGTTATATTCAATAAGTATTCAATATTGTGGATAGAATAGGTATACAATTTGCATACTGTACAGCTACAATGTATAAGGATACAATATGTATGTAATAGTTATTCCATGTGGTTAACGTAAGCTTGAGATATCTTGAATGAAATAAGATGAATATGAAATTGTATTAGTGATTTTTTTTCAATCACATAAGGGTGGCAAAATAATAATAATAATAATAATAATAATAATAATAATAATAATAATAATAATAATAATAATAATAATAATAATAATAATAATAATAATAATAATAATAATAATGATAATAATAATAATAATAATAATAATAATAATAATAATAATAATAATCTATTGATTTTTATCTGTAAAGAGATGGTATTCACTTGGAATAATGGGAAGGGTTAGAAT
>NC_142933.1:40737180-40742180 GCF_046866305.1 Octopus bimaculoides | reverse complement strand
ACTCACCCTGCCAGGACAATGAAACAGTCTAGCCGATTCCATGAATCAGCCAAAAAGGTTAATTTTCCAATGAGTCCCATAGCTATCATTTTGATAATCATTTCCACAGTGAAAAAGACAAAAATAAAATGGTCGCAAAGCTCAAGCATTTTACATCTTGTAGAGTTACAGACCTGATCCAGGCACGGCCTATACATTCCAAGTGTTATGCAGTTCATCATTATGACTCCCATACTGATGCGTTCAAACCATGTGATTAGTGTTAAGGAAAAGAATTTTAAGAAAGATATGTTGTACATTTATGAAACATAAATGAGATATGTAATGGAGAAGAAAAACATTTATAACATTTTAAAATTCAGTAAACAATAAAATTTAATTATTAATTACACAGCAGAAGCAGATTATTGTGATCATTTTTGGGTGAAGCATTTTTGATAACAATAACTAGCTGATAATATTATGATGACAATAACCAATTTATAAGATTATCTATGATCACAATAAAAGGCTTCCACTCTATGTACATAAAAGTTCATTCTGAAAATAATGTTATGTGGGACATTTGAAAAATAGTGTTTTGTGGGACATATGAAAAATAGCAATACTAAAATCAGAATGTGTTCCTAATATTTATAAATGAGGTGTTTGGTGATGTCAATTGTGCCACATAAAATGCACCCAGTATGCTCTAAAAGTGACTGGTGTTAGGAAGAGCGTTCAGTCATAGAAACAATGTCAAAGCTGACAGTGGAACTTGGCTAAGTCCTCTGACTCACCAAATCCAGTCAAGCTATCCAACTCATGCCAACAAAGAAAATGGTTGCTAAATGGTGATTATGATGATGATGATGAAGGTAAGAGCATCATACAAAAGAGAAATCAAATTTTCATGAATGCTTAGTGCAAGATGATAGAATCTGCAATCCCAGAATTGATGGTTAAACTATTTCAAAAGACATGGAGAAGTAAAACACTAGAACATTCCATATTGCAGCCAATAATTTTTTCATGTATGTGTGTTCTGTAATTTGAAAAAGGATTGAGGATTAAAGAATAAATAAGAGGTACTTCTTGTATCAATGCTTGTTACAACATAACAGACTTCAATTATTATTATTTTACCTTACTAGAGCTAAACAGTGATAGCAACCCAACAACCACTACTACAAAGTAACATTCACTACTAATCTAATTACCTTTATAATTAATAGCTGATTAATTTAAATTTAATTACATTAATCAGTAGAAGATAGCGTCATCAGCAAGTTATCAATACCTAATGATCTTAAGAAAATCTTCTTCTGTGTCACTGTGGAATCAGTGCTATCGTACTTCTCTATTAGTTGGACACTCACCAAACACCTGGAAGCAAAGCTTGATGAAGTTTTCAGAGTATTCTAAAGGCATTTCTAAATATTTCATGAAAAATCATCTGACCAGACAAAAGCTATATGACAGAGTATCTTCTTGCAATCATTTATGTTTTAAGAGGAAGAGAGAGAGAGAGGGGAGAGAAAGAGAGAATGAGAGAGAGAGAGAGAGAGAGAGGGGGGGAGAGAAAGAGAGAATGAGAGAGAGAGAGAGAGAGTTAGATGCATGCATTATGTAAGATATTGCTATAGGGTAAAGTAAGAGTTCATATATCATATTACTCCTAACGACAGCCTGACATGGATAAACATGCATTTGGCTGTCAAGCTAAAACCTTGATTTGGCAGCTCTATACAGACATGAAATGTTGCCCTGTTGATGCCCCAAATGCTATGTGAAATCATGGTAAGTGGCATAGTTAAGTTGAGCAAATCTCAGCAAGCTCAACAAAATGAATCAATGGATTAAATTATCAGGAACAGAAAATGGCTTTAGTTTTGTGAAATTCTTTCTCTTCGTAGCAAATTACTTCTATTTTTGGACAGCGCCTATGGTTTGGACATCAACAACCTCTGGCTTGATATAAAATTCCAATGTAGCATAGTTCATTAACTGAAGCAAAAATTGATTGAATCAAAACTGGATTTATTCCCTTCATACTCAAGAAATATAATTTCATAGCTACCATATTATAAAAGCTTTTAACCAAATAAAACTAATACTAATGTATTAGCTTCCATCATATTCGAATATTTACAGTCCTACCCATGCTTCTAATATTTGATAATCAGTCACCAGTTTTACATCTTTAAAATACCAACTAAATTAAATGATTTAAATGATTATGTTGACTATTAACATGAATCTTACATCATTATCATCACCAAACAGTCACTTATTTATCTTGTTGGATTTGCAGGAAAGGGTAGTACTCATGACCCTTGTAGACACTCCTAGATTAGTGGAATTAATATCATTAATGCTATTAATGTTCCTTTTGAACCTTTATAAGTCAACACCCGCAGGAAAGACCTGAATAGGAAGGGAATTCTAGAGCACCGATGTTCTGAGAATGAAGAACTGTAAATAGACTCTTTATTTGAATATATAACTGGTGTTTCTTTAGGGTAGTATTTCTCAACCATTTTATCCTTGTGTAACTCTTAAAATAAGTTACATGTCTCAAGGAACCCCTGCACAATAAAAATTATATACTATATCTTTCTCATGTTTTTCATTGTTGTTCATGTGGTAAATATTATATATATATATATATATATATATATATATATATATATATATCCCCAATGGTTGTTATATTTTTTTGATAACATAATAGGTTAGATAGGATGATGTCTATATTGCAACAACCAATAGTATGTTGTGCATGTATAGTAATATTACGATCATGAAATTAACATTAGCTTATCTCACTCTTTTTCGTGGAACCCCTAGGAATCTTTTGCAGAACCCTTAGGTTCCAGGGAATCCCAGTTGAGAAATGCTGATTTAGGCAATCCATGAAAGATTAAAACTTATCATATTTGATGAAAGAAAATAGATTAAACATGAAACTAAACTGGCTATTAATGTAAATTAATGGTCTAGAATTCTGTACTCAAATCCTTCTAATTCATCAGATTGATAAACTAAGTTCAGTAATATACTAGAACTTTGGTAATCACATATTATTAACTGAATGAAGTATATGAAAGCCCTGAAATATTTTATTCTGAACCATCCGGTTTTAATTATGGGATCCTTGACCAATGAGAATATCACAATTAAATATAACTTAAGAGACTTAAAATATATATAATTTTTGACTGATTTCACAGCAGTTTAAACTATGTAATAGTTAAGAGACCACATATAGCTTAAAGGACATGTCATTGTTGATTAACCACCAGAGGTTCAAAGTGTATACACCTGTTGAATAACTAACTATACAGAAGTTTATGACGTACATACCTGTTGGGGAAACACTCAAAGCATAAATTGTTGAGAGACCACAAAAGGGGCTTAAGTGGTTATTGAGTTGTCACACAGAGGCTTACAATGTATGCAGTTATTTAAAGACCATATTGAGACTCAAAGTGTCTGTAGCAGTTGAAAGACCATCCAATAGATGTATGTAGCTGTTGAGTGACCACACATAGAGGCTTAAGTTATATGTAGTCTCCCTGACTCCATATTATATTTACTCCATCCTTCCACATGTTTCATATTTGTAGCCTCCAGTCTGTTTGAATTTATTATATTTACCATAAGTACTATTTCCAGCAGATTTATTTTGTCAATAGATGACAGAATCAGTAGAGTGTTAAGCAAAAATACCTTTCATAATCTTTCATAATCCCATTTTTTAATGAAACACACTGCTTACATATTTCAATTAATTTAGAAAATAATTAGGTATTCAGAAGAATTTAGTAAAATAACTCAATTTTGTTTTTATTATAAAGATGGTGTTTTGAAAATAACTTAAAAGACTCTCAACTAAAATTTATGGTGGATTCAACCCTTTAACATTAAGATTTCTTTGTCAAATGTAGTACTTATTTAGTCACATTGTTTTGAATTAAGTACGTATTATTTTGTAGCTTCAAGATTTCAATGGTGATTTTCTATACGTTGAAAATGACATTGTAGGATAGAAATGAGAGGTTGGATCTGGTCAGTTCTAAAATAAAATAGGTAGATTATTTGGGCTGGATATGGCTGGATTAAATGTTAAAAGGTAGTCTTGTTTATAGAACAAGAGGCAGTATACAAAAACAGTTTGATGATTTGAGTTCAAATGCTACTAGCATCCAGTTTACCATTCATTCCTCTGGAATCAATAAACTGCACACCAGTAATACACTGTAACAGATGTAATCAACTATATTTTCTCCAATGTTGTTATCAGTCCGAATATGCTTGATGCATGGTTCAAACTGGGGAACAAGCTACTTACTGCATTTTGTCATGGAGAATATATCTTGCTTATTGACAAATGGTGTGTATACACCTAGATCAGCTTGCAGCACCATCTACCTAGACTGTGAGATGTAAGCATTTTGGAGTAGTTATGTAAGTAGATGGTGCTGTGAGCTGATCTAGATGTATACACACCATTTGTCAACAAGCAAGATATATTCTTTGTGACAAAACACTGAGTAGCTTGTTCCCTAATTTGAACGCACATCAAGCAGATTACAACTGATAATAACATTGCAATTTCACTTATCACTGCTTATCTCCCCTGGCTCCATAATATATTTACTCTATCCCGCCACATGTTATATATTTGTAGCCTCCAATCTGTGTTTGAAATTATTATATTTACCATAAGTACTATTATCAGTAGATTCTTTTTTTCAAAGATTTTTAATGATAATTGGTTCAATTACAAGATAATTATTCAGCTGAGGTATAAATTTGAAATTTGTTTCCCTTTTTTCTATATTTAGAAAGTGAAATAACATCTTCTCTTTCTCTTTGTTTCGCTTACTTGTCTCTCTCACTGTTCAACAGACTTCTTTGCTGCTATATATTCCTTGTTCTATTCCTCCCTATTAAAGGAGATTTGTACAGCTTTTGCTTGTAGGGGATGTCTTATTTCAGTTACTCCTAATTATTTT
>NC_142933.1:40717180-40729680 GCF_046866305.1 Octopus bimaculoides | reverse complement strand
TTTAATGTGCTAACTGAAAATATTAGGTTTGTAACATGTACATCTCAGCTTAGAATGCTAAAGGGTTTCATTAACTGAACTAAGTTTCTTTCATTATTCTATTACAAATGAAGTATAGGGAATCTTTTTTGTAAAATCTCAATGGCAAATTAACTACAAAATATGTTTAATCTAATACTTCTAACACAATAAGATATAATTTTTATGATTTGTTACCATATTACAATTGAATTCGTTTTTATTCTACCTATCCTAAATTTCTATGGTGTAATTATGTTGAGTGAATGT
Source organism: Octopus bimaculoides (assembly GCF_046866305.1). Lineage (NCBI taxonomy): Eukaryota > Metazoa > Mollusca > Cephalopoda > Octopoda > Octopodidae > Octopus > Octopus bimaculoides. The sequence goes on along the minus strand of NC_142933.1, from coordinate 40,729,392 downwards.
GCATGACCTTGTGGTTAGAGTGTTGCACTTAGAGTTTCAAGATCATGTGAATAAATCTGTTATGGACTAGATTCCCTTTCAGGAGGAATGTTGTGATCTTGGTCACATATGCACCATGTAAACCAAGTAACCAACCCTATAAGTTCTAGAACTCAAGACAGTAATGTAAAAAAAACAATAAATTATGTAAGGGCTTTTCCCACAACAGAAAATATTCCTGTTGGATTATCTCTATTTAAGCCATTGATTAAAAAAATTATCTTTCAATTTGGTTGTTGCATAATCAATTTTATTCTGTTAGAATTATGGAAAGAAGTAACTTGAAAATATTTCTTATTAGAGATAAGATAATTGTAGATATTTGGAAAAGTTGAAAATAATCTGAAAAAACAACTATAAATGCATTAGTAGTTGAAGTATGCAGGAGAGATGACTAAATTGAATGGCAGTATCATGTGAATGGATCATTTCTGGGTAAAAAAAGATACTTGTAATTGGTGATGGAACCTGCAATGGAAGTAGACCATAAAAGACTGGAGAATAGTTTAGATCAAATCTAAAAATGTTTCCTTAGAGATGAAATGATAAAAAAATTGAAGTACACTGTGATGTTGAATTATAAATACATACATTCCATGACAGCTAACTACGAATAAATAAATAAATAAATAAATAAAATATAAGTGTCAGAATTGGAATGATGGGGAAAACAGTTTTTCTTCAATTTTACTCATTTCTTTTTATAATGTGTAAGTGCGAATGTGAGGGTGGTCGCTGCTGGCAAATTGTAAATGTATTGAGCAAAATATCTGTGGTATTTATTTTAGCTTGTTTCTTTGTTTAAATCCTAGGAAGGTGAGCCAACTAGAGTTGATAAAAAGTACTGGTGTCAATCAAATGCTGGGGTCAATTTAAACGACTACAAGTCAGGCACTCGTGCCTTTAAGCAGTTGAGTGTTGCCTTCAGCTACACTCTGACAACTGCAATCCCAACAGAGATGGCATGAAATGGGAAAAACACAACACATGAAACTACTGGGGCTTCTGGGCACCCTTATCCATTTCTTGGAAAGCAACATTTCATTATTGTTCTACCACATATTACCTACATAGACTGAGGCAAAACTTTGTATATGCAGACCCATGGTTTTCCAAGACTCACAGATGCCAAAGAAGTAGAGTGTAAATTTGTGTGTGTATATGTGTCTGCACATGTTTGTGTGGGTGGATTTATGCATTTCTGTCTGTCTGTTGAAATGGCAGATGTTCTCACCAAAACATCAAATTATAGTATTAAGGAAGGGCACTACTTATGTGAGTGAGTAACTAGGACATTCATCTACATATTAGTCAGGTATTATATTAACTAATTTATTCTTAATGATATAACCGATCCTTTGGTAGCATGCTATTAAAAATAAAAATAAAACAACTGGTAATAGGAAAGCATGAAATGGAATATGCTTTAGCAGTACTGTCTGAATATGAGTGGATAGAAAAGTGAAAGAATATAAGAAAATGATAAGCTAAAAGTTTTGTCGTAGGGGTAGGATGATACAATGGAACTTTGAAGTGTACCATTGTCAGATTATAAATTACCTCTTTTCTTTTTGCCTTTGTCATGACTCATATTTTAATGAACCAATCAGTTTATCTGAATTTATATGAAATATACAGAAATGATTAAAAGAAATGTAGAAATATTTTTTACTATGTTGATTAGAAAGCTGGGTGCAGAATCTGAGGTTAATAGACACAAAAAAAAAACGAAAAAGAAAAAAGATTTTCTCCTTTTACAAACATCATAAATGAATGTAAATAGCCATTTGTGCAAACAAACAAGATCATAGATAACCATCTTTTATGGAAATGAAAATAAAGCACTAGCAAGTTCAAAAGTTTGAAATCCATATTTGTGAAACACAAAAATTGATTGAGATGCAAGATAGATGGAAACCATTACACCAAACTCCAGCATTAAGATAGAAAAATAACTGAAATATTTTACACCTTTATTGATTAATCATTACCAACTCACTTTTTCTAATTCCGAATAATATTTCTACTAGTGATGTGTTCAGTTGTATCATTGATAGTTCTCAGTCAATACACTTTGATCAAATAACTTCTTTTTTTAATCATACCATGCATTTGTGAACAATAACAGTGTTCATTACATGGTTGCAACAGGCCAATCACTGGTTCATTCCATTATATAGGGACATGTTTTAGGATGTCTTTTAGTAATAAATTTAATTTAGAATTCAGACCCACACACTTAATTACTCTCCATCACTAAAAGATTTCATTGAAGTGTACATAGAATTTGTCATTTCTTATTGATATTACATAATTTCATTTATTTTATTTTTTTCATATCAGTTGATGCAACAAAATATTCCAAAGATTGTCAAACTGTCATCAGACTCAATTTCTGACCAGTATTCTATCGGAAATTCTGTTCATCTGAATAGGGTTTCCTATAGCTTATAAGATTACACTGTGTCACGTATTTTTAATGCTTCAATATCACTTTAAATGTTCTTCTATATGAATAAATGCAATATGCACAAGTCCATCGAAGAATATTACTATAGCAGGCTACTGGCTATGTGGCTGAAGAGTAAATTTCACAACCATGTAGCTCTTGCTTTGATTCTACTATATGACACCTTGGTTAAGTTTTTTTACTCTCATAGCTCAGTTTGACCCAAATCTTGCAAGAAATTACCATCTTCAAGGTAAAATTACCTTCTTGAGTTATGCTGACTCATTAAGGCCAGTTTCCTGGTTCCCCAGTTTCCCCAGGCTTATAAATTCTTATAAAGCTTCTCCAGGCTTATAAATTCCTCACCTGGATAGGACACTGGTCCATTAAAGGATTACTCATTTTTGCCAGCTGAGTGGACTGGAGCAACATGAAATGAAATGTTTTGCTCAAGAACACAATGTGTTGTCCGGTCCAGGAATCAAAACCACAATCTTACAATCAAGAGCCCAACTCTCTAACCACTATGCCACGCATTTCTACTAATCTTGTGAGAGGAAATTAGCAGATAGAAACTGTGTGGAGGCCTGTTAAGTATATATGTATGTCTGTCTGAAGACAGAAATACTGGATGTAATACCTAGTAGATGATAAATCAGTGGATGTGCTATTCCCCAAACCTGAAGCAAATGTCTAGGAGAAGGAAATTCCAAAATTGTACCTGCCTCATTGAAAACCTGGAGTTCTTGTGCTCACTTGTTTTAGACTACTTGGCTTTGTAGGTGAGAGTTTTAGCAGCGTTGTGCAAGCTGTTATTGACTAAGAATTTTACTATGGGCACTGCTGTCATCCATTCTCTTTAACAACTAGTATAAGATAATTTGTCAGTGATGGTCATACTTGTCTATGAGTTGACAGCCACCACATATGTATCATTTTCATAATCCGCATCATCCTTTGACGTTCATTTTCCAAGCTGGTATGGGTTCGACAGTTTGACCAGAGCTGGCAAGCAGGAGAGCTGTACCAGCTTCCAGTCTGATTTGACTTGGTTTCTATGACTGGATGCCCTTCCTAATGCCAACCACTTTACAGTGTTTTTCTGTCAGTCTGTCTGTCTGTCTGTCTGTCTGTTTGTCTGTCTGTCTGTCTGTCTGTATGTATGTATGCATGTATGTATGTAAGTAGGTATGTATGTATGTATGTATGTATGTATGTATGTATGTATGTATGTATGTATGTATGTATGTATGCATTATAAGTGTGTGTGTGTATGTATATGTTTCAGTGATGCATATCAACAAAAGATAATTATGCTAGCAAAAGGAAACAGAAAAACTGAAGCTTTAGGAAGCAAGTGCCTTGAGACACAATGAATTACAGACTATCTCTTGTCACAGTTGCCTTCAAAGGATACAATGAACCAGTGATTGTTCCATTAGAAACCTGTAACCAACAATACTATTGTTCACTAATTGTTATATAAAATAAAAAATAAATATAAAGAAATAGGTTTAATAACTGTGTGAATCAGAACATGTGTAACCTGAATATTAGGAATGTTATTAAACGCAGGTGTAGCAGTGTGGTAAGACGTTTGTTTTCTAACCACAGGGATGTGGGTTCAGTCCCATTGCATGGCACCTTAGGCAAATGGCTTCTGTTATAGCTTCAGTCCAACGAAAGCTTCATTAGTGGATTTGGTTGATGGAACCTGAAAGAAGCCTATCATATACATACACCCTCATTGTTTAACGTCCATCTTCCATACTGGCATGTATACACACACACACACACACACACACAGATATATACACATATATTTATTCCTTTATTCTTTCACTTGTTTCAGTCATTTGACTGTGGCCATGCTGGAGCACTGCCTTTAGTTGAACAAATCGACGCTAGGACTTATTTTTTTGCTAGCCTAGTACTTATTCTATTGGCCTCTTTTGCCAAACCACTAAGTTACGAGGATGTAAACATACCAACATCGGTTGTCAAGCAATGGTGGTAGGAGACATACACAGACACACAAATACACACACACACACACACACACACACACGCACACACACACACACACACACGTACACACACAATGGATTTCTTTCAGTTTCCATCTAAATACACTCACAAATCTTTGGTCCGCCTGAGGCTATAGTAGAAGACACTTGCCCAAGGTGCCATGCAGTGGAACTGAAACTGGAACCATGTGGTTGGGAGGCAAGATTCTTACCACACAACCACTCTAAATTATATATTTATATATTATATACTGTGAAACTTGCATTGAAACAAGTACTTGCATTGATTCATTCACCTAAAATACTTCAAATGGTGCTCCAGCATGGCCGCAGTCTAATGACTGAAGCAAGTAAAAGATAGAAGATAACTGTAAAGAAGTAGGTTAATAACTGTGTAAAGCAGAACTCATGTAACCTGAATATTAAGAATACCATCAAACCTCTACATCACCAAAACCATTAAAATATTACAACAAAATCTATATCACCATATATGGAACATCTATACCAAACTGTATTTTTGAAACTTAAAGAGTATGTCTTAATGGAAAGGTTAAGTAATGCTTAGATAAGTAATATGGTTATATGAATAGACCAGAAACTAACTGAGACTGTTTGGAAAACACCAAAAAGTATGCATTAAAAGTTGATGATATATGAATATATTGATGTGCGGATATATATTATATTTTATATGTCTATTTCCTTACATTACCCCATATACAAGCTTTTGTAACATTAAAACATTTCACAAAATAGATATTTGTTTGAATTATTTATACAAACTGACCAAATATTCAAAGAGTCTGCATTATTGGATTACAATTTTTATTAAACAACATTTACCGGGTAAAAAATAACTAGTGTAAGTTGCTAGATATAAATAAATTGTTTTAACTAAATGGAATTGTTATTATATAATATACATTTCCACATTCCTGTAAATCAAAAGTAGCTAATGTAATGTTTATAGAGAATTATGGCTATCAAAAAATTTATTTTCTTTTTGTTTCTGAATTGGAGTTATGTCTATGAAAAGTAAGTTAGAAAATTTAACAGAATAGAAACAGACAAAAATTCAGAAAAATACCTAAGGTAAGAAAAGAAAATAACAGAATTCTTATCCAGTAAGCTATAGTGACAGGAAAGTTTATTCAAAACGATAGATAAATAACTTAACTTAAAAGGAGAATGGCATGTCAGGAACTTTTGGTTAGAAATCTTCCATGGCCATGTGGTTAAAAAGTTTTGCTTTGCAACCACATATTGTGGGTTCAGTTCCACTGCACAATACCTTGGGCGAGTGTCTTCTTCTATAGCCTCATGAATTTGGTAGATAGATACCATATATGTATTTGTGTGTGTGAGTGTGTGTGTGTGTGTGTATGTATGTGCCTGTGTGTGTGTGGGTGTGTGTGCGTGCACGTGTGTTTGCATCTTTGAACTTGTGTTTGTTCACTCACTATTGCTTGACAACCAGTGCTGGTTTGTTTGCATCACCATATCTTAGAACTTCAGCAAAAGAAAGTGATAGAATAAGTATCAGTCTTAAAAGTAATACTGAGATTGATTTGTGCCCCAGCATGGTCATAGTTCAATGACTGAAAAAGTAAAATGTAAAAAAAAAAGAGAATTCTAACTTTTTCACATAATGGAAATCATAACCAGCAATGTTAGCTTTAAGCCATTAACATTTCTTTGATCGCAATTTAACCTATTCCTAACATTGTTATACTCTCCATTCATGTACTAATAAATTTATTTCTGTTGAAGTAATAGCCCTTTCTACTATAGGCACACACCTGAAATTCTGGAGAAGGGGACTAGTCAATTGCAACTGGTACTTATTTTATCGCTCCTGAAAGGATGAAAAGTAAAGTCGACCCCCCCCCCCAATGGAACTTGAACTCAGAGCACAAAGACAAATGAAAGGCCACTAGGCATTTCACCCAACATGCTAATGATTCTGCTAGTTAATCACCTTCTGTTGAAGTAATAATAGATACTGATCTTCATCAGTGCTGCATTCTATGAGGATAAGATTATGTATTTCCAGGACATCAAGATCTTCAAAATAGAATTCTGAAAACTCCTCTTAAAGTTATGCTTTTGGGGTTTGCAACTGAATAAGTATTACTAGGTCACTGGAAATTCTGAATAACTGAGGAAGAGAAAAAAATCTTCCAAGATGAGAAAATAAAACAGGAGGTAGTGATGCAGAAAGGTAAGAGCAATGATTGTACATTTATTGTAAGTACATTATTATCTGATGTTATAAAGAACCTGATATCAGAGGTTATTGTTACTTAATGCAACTCCCTGACAATGGTAAGTTTATGATTAAAGACATTAAGTAAACAATGACTTGTCTGAAGTGAAAATGAGTACATTTATTCTTTGTAATAGAATGTTCTGTCAATATATTGGACAAAGGAACATACTCTTGAAGAAGACAAAAAAGTATACAGTGTGCAGGTTTCTGAGGGAGACATTTACATGGAAACTAAGAAGCTATAATAGGCTAAAACACAATACACACTCATGCAGACACAAACACATGTGCATGCATGCACACACACGCAAACACATACACACATGTGTGCACATGTGCACACACACACTCACACACAAGCGCACACACACAGATACACACAAACACATGCAGACATATGCAGACACACTCTTGTATACAACCACACGCACAACCCACACATAGACACCACACACTCACATGGCTATATATATCCTCCTCCTCCTCCTCCTCCTCCTCCTCCTCCTCATCATCATCATCATCATCATCATCATCATCATCATCATCATCATCATCATCATCATCATCATCATCATCATCATCATTTTGCATTTGTTTTTTTCTATACTGGTATGGATTGGATGAGTCATCACACTTCAAGTCAATTTTTATTTTGGAATTACAATAAAGGTTAAAAGCCACTGACTGCAGATATGGTAAGGTGATAAGAATGAAAAGAGATAAGAGAGGGTGTTAAAGATAAGGAAACGGCAGTCCTAAGATGTATTTCAGGGAGACATAGAATGGGGTGATCAGTGGAGAATAAAGCAAGAAGGGATGATTTTGAGAATGAAGGATGGATTTTGAAAAGAAGTAATTACAGTAAGCTGGGGAAGGGGAAGGTAACTGGTCACACAAACAGGGATAAAATATCTTCCCTCACATCGTTATAGCAGCTAAGCAGTGACATAGTTAGTAGAGTGAAAAAATAGGTATTAGGGAAGATGAGAGGTGGAGAAGGCTTCACAGGGATAGATTGGGAGCTTTTAGGATCATGCTGTCAATTTACTGTGTCCTCTTGCACACAACAAACCAGCAGTCATCTCGGTCCTTCGTCATCTCCATCAGTTTCAAAAGCTTGAGATCAGTTTTCACTATTTTGTCCTTTGTCTTCCTGAATCTCCTTCTTTCACAAGTTCCATCCACATTTAGTGATTGGCTCTTCATATGGATTACATGGCCATACCAGCAGTCTTCTCTCTTGCACACGACATCTGATTCTTTTTATGCCCAGTCTTTTTCTCAACATACTTTTGTTGTACATGCGTACTAAAGCTGTACATCTAACAGAGAATAGTAGCTTCATTCTTTTCTAGTCCTCACATGTCTTCTGCATTTGGAGCTTACATCTCACTACCATTTAGTATTGCTAATTGTACACAGGCATCATACAATCTGTCTGTTACTCTTAAACAAGACCTTTTGTTGCCAACAGAAATAACAGCATTTTGAACTTTCTGTTCTTATTCTGTACTTTCTGTTCTTATTCTGTACTTTCTGAACATCTACTTCCACTGCTAATTAGATCACCTAAGAAACGGAAACGATCTATTACTTTTAGAGAACCTCCTAACATTTGAGAAAATCTGTTTCCCTGTGTCCTTAGTGTTTATTGTTGTTGCATATCTGCCACATACAAAGACTACTTTCTGTGTTAAGCTTCCTGTGATTTCACTGCATATCTTGTGTAGCCATAATTTACACTGGGTACACAATAGAATTTCTATGTACATATTTTCTATATATTGAGCAGAACCATTATCTCAAGAGTCCTATCTATTTTGCTGCTAATTAGAACTTTGGTCTTTGCTAAGTTAACTTTAAGGGCTTTGATTCCTGCTTTTGCTTCCACACCTGTAAACTTTACAAATTCTACGACAATACAGTAGCTCTCAAGGTCAACTGGTCTTAAATTCCTCTGTTATGACTAGGAGGAACTGAGAACTGAGCACTGGTGAACTCCTACCTGTACACTAAATTGATTGCTGTACTCATTACTAACTCTCACTTTACTGAGAGAACACCCCTGTTCATCACTTATATGGCTCTCAAAAGCCATTCATCTACCCCAAAGCCAGCGATCCTGTTGAAAGCTTTCTCCAGGTCACTGAATACTACTTACTGTATGCTAAATGCTTATCTCATAGTTGTTTTACTAGAAAGAGAGTATCAGTAGAATTTCTCCCTGGCAAAAAACCAAATTGCATCTCACCTAATGTAATTCTCTTCCTAAATAATTGATTAGGATATAACTTTTTCAATAACTTTCATGACCTGGTCCAGCAATTTGATACCTCTGTAATTAACTCTGTCCAAAGCATCTCCTTTACCCTTGTAACAGTTGACTATAATACTACTATGCCAGTTGTTGAGTATAACAGCTTTCTGTATGACCTGATTAACTACGTAGGTGGCTAGCAGCATCCTACTCTGACAGATAGTGATGATTCTTGATGGATCGGAGGCTTCTTCATATCCTTAATTGCATTATCTGTTGTACTACTGTTAGAATAGCTGTTCCCCCTGTTGAGTCTATGTTGGGGAGACTCTCTTTCTCCCATGCATTCTCTACATTTAATAGCCTATCATTGTAGCACTTACATGCCTCTTTCTTTTCGATATTACGAAGTGCAAGTATACTATTATCCAGCGATACACTCTCGCCGCTTACAATATCTCACTTCTCGATGAAACACTGTCTTGCAATCCGGATCACCTCATGCTTCTGATCCTCATGTAGAAGAACATTGGCAAACCTTTTCGTTCTCTAGTTTGATTGAAGCATTGTGGAACATCAATGTAGTATTGAAGGTGATAATAATTTGGACAAGGCATTAACTATCAAAAGATAACAATAGCAAAGATATTGGAAAGTTGCTTCAGAAATACTTAATTAGTCCTGATATTTTGAGCTAGAAACTCCTTTACAAAAGCTTCAAAGAATAAGAGAGAGTGATTAACTACATGTTCAGTCTGTTGGTGTGTCAAATTCTTGTGTGTAATATTCAAATTGCCACCTTTACCCGTGTGAAGTCAGAACATACAGATATATAATTACCTACTGCAAACATTTTATCTGACCAAATTCTAAATTCCTTCTGATCAAATTTTGGTCAGTTTCTTCTGACCAAAATAGTGCCTGGTAGGAAGTGGAGAAATTGTCATAGTACAAAAATCTTGAGGTTGAAATAAGCAGGATATGAGACATGAAACTAAACACAATACCAATAATATTAGGGCCCAAGTTATAATTTAAAAAAATATGTACAAAACATAAATAATATAACCAAGGCTCACAATATTATACTCATTCCAAAAGATATTCCTCTTAGTTGCAGCCCATGTCCTACACAAGACACTTTCAAGTGATCAGCACAATCTAATCTCTGTACTATTTGTACATGGCTCAACAACCACTCAATAAAATAGCCCTACTTAACACATATGTATTGAATCAGTCCCAAACAGTATAATACAACACATGCTCCTCATAAGCACCATACAAATAAAGTAACATGAAACATTCTCTCATACAAACAATAACTGAATCTATTTAGGTGCAGATATGGCTGTATAGTCCTTACTTCCCAACCATGTGTGCAACAAGAAATGTCACAGAGCATTTAGAATGCCATGCTAACAATTCTGCCAGATTTCTGCCTTAATAACAATAATCGCAACAACCACATTAACAATAATAACCCTTTCTACTAAAGGCACAAGGCCTGAAATTTTAGAGGAGGGGACTAGTTGATTACATACACCCCAATACACAAACGGTACTTAATTAATCAACCCTGAAATGATGAAAGGCAAAGTTGACCTTGGCAGAATTTGAACTCAGAATGTAAAGACGGACAAAATACTTCTAAGCACTTCACCTGGCATGCAAAAGATTCTGCCAGCTCACTGCCTTAATAATAATTATAATAATAATGTTTCAAAAATTTTGGCACAGGGCTGGCAACTTCTGATTTCATCTTCCTCAGTATTTGACTGGTACATATTTTATTGATCCTGAAAGGGTGAAAGGCAATTTGACTTCGGCAGAATTTGAGTTCAGAACGCAAAGACAGACAAAATGCCATTTTATCATGCATGCTAACAGTTCCACTAGCTCTCAGCCTTTGCAACACCAACAACAATGATAATAGCCAGGTATTATTGTCAAAGAGCACCAAAAAAGAAGTGCTCCATAATATCCCAATCTATAAAATTGTATCTCTATAAGAAATAGAGAAATAATCCAAATATAAAGATTTGGAAGGAGAGGGAACCATAATGTAAGGACTGAAAGCATAAAACCAAAATTTCCCTATAATAATTGGTGTCTTGGGAATATTTAAAGAAGATGCAGACCAAAACATAAGTAAGGATTTACAAAAATTCATGACGTGTAGCAAAAGCTATTACTAGTGACTGTGAATATATTTCAGAGAATAATTTCAGTACAATAAGACATACAAAATGAAGCTCTGCACACATCCAAGGCATACGAATAACATTTGGTAGGACATTGTAAGTGTGTAATGAAAATAGTAATAATAATAATGATTTCAAATTCTGTCACAAGGCCAGAAATTCCAGGGGTGAGGGTTAGTTGATTACACTGACCCCAATGTTCAACTGCTATTTTATCAACTCCCAAAAGAATGAAAAGCAAGGTTAACCTCTATTTCTTTATTGCCCACAGGGGGCTAAACATAGAGGGGACAAATGAGGACAGACAAAGATATTAAGTTGATTACATCGACCCCGTGCATAACTGGTACTTATTTAATCGATCCCGAAAAGATCAAAGACAAAGTCGACTTCGACGGAATTTGAACTCAGAACATAACAGCAGATAAAATACGGCTTTGTATTTCGCTCGGCATGCTAACGATTCTGCCAGCTCACTGCCCTAAGCAATTTAACTTTGGCTGAATTTGAACTGAGAACATAAAGGTGAACAAAATGCCACTAATGATTCTGCCAGTTTGCCACCCTAAGCAAGTTAACCTTGGCAGAACTCAGAGCATAAGGGTGAACAAAATGCCACTAAGCATTTTGCCTGGCACAGTAACAATTGACTTCCAATCTTGGCACAGAACAAACAGTTTTTGAGGAGGCAGAGAGTCAATTACATCGACTCCTGTACTTGATTAGTACTTATTTTATTGACCCTGGAAGGATGAAAAGCAAAGTTGCCCTCAACAGAATTTGAACACAGATTGCAAAGAATCAGAAGATATGCCACTAAGCATTTTGTCCAACTCACTAACAATTCTACCAGCTTACCACTTTAATAGTAATGATGATGATAATAATAATAATAATACTAATAATAATAATAATAATGATGATGATGATGGTAATGATGATGGAAGCTAAGATTACAGTGGAT
>NC_142933.1:40699680-40712180 GCF_046866305.1 Octopus bimaculoides | reverse complement strand
TTTAAACCAAAAAGGAAATAATATTCATCATAAATTTTAGTGATGGTGAATTACATACATACATGCATATATACATCCATACATACATACATACATACATACATACATACATACATGCATGCATGCATACACACACACACACACACACACACACAAACACACACATATATATACACATATACACATGTATTTTCAAACACATTTACACTCACGAACAGACATACACATGATATAACTGCCATTCACTCTCTCTTCTGTTCACCCATACTGCCTTGAATGAACAAATATAATGTACAGTAAGTAGTGAGAATATCTAGTACTAGTACCCCCAATATAATGCACCCAGTCACTAGTGTAGCTAGAGTGTGTGCCACAGACCCAAAAGTGCCACCATTTTAAAAGTGTTCCCCAGGGCGGACAGCCCCTATCATCCCTCCCCACCAACCCGCAGCTATGCTAGTGCACCCAGTTCACCCCGTAGAATACTTAACAGCAAGGGGAGGCAATCTAGAGTTGAAAGGTCTGTTTAATCTTGCTGAGGACATACAGTGTCTATAGTGTTGGTGCCATAATAAAATGTGCATGTTACCATTCATAATTAGATGATATACATAAGGTATCCATTCACTGAAAAATAGGGATGAGATACAATCTTGTGACGTGTCCAGGTGAACTGAAACTCCATAAAAGAACTGATTTGGAATGTAATGATCAATTATAACTCATGCCAACAAGGAAAGCAGGTATGTCTGTGTTGATGATAAATGTTGAAGAAGATTATGATGATATTTCTATCTATCTATCTATCTATCTATCTATCTATCTATCTATCTATCTAGCTGTCTGTCTGTCAGTCTATCTATCTGTCTACTATCACTCTGTCTGTCTACCTATTTACCTCTGTGTGTGTGGTTTGTATACACATACATATATATATATATATATATATATGCACACATATATATACACACACACACATATATATACATATATATGCACACACACATATATATACATACACGCATACATATACTTACACATACACATATGCATCCATACATATGAGTGTATGTGTATGTGTGTGTATGTGTATGCATGTGTGCGTTTGCATGAATGCGTATGTATGTTTGTTATGTGCACCAGCTGAAATAAATTATTCAATTATTCGGCGTGTAGAATACTTTGAAATCCGTTTTCATTTCTTTTTGAAAGGAGAAGTTTCTGATTCAAATACGTTTGTTGTTAATGGTGACACATTTTAAAATGTTACTCAATATTTAACTGGTGCAAGTTAAATATGATTTAAAAAAAAATGTGATGGCATTAACAAATGTTTATGTAATTAAAATTTATAATTTCTGTATTTATATTCATGCAAAAATAAACATTAGTTACATTAAAGCATCCAGGTGATGCTAACAGCACCCCCCCACCCCCCAAAAAAAATCTGTTACTTAACATGTAATGTGCACCTTGCTGAAAAGGTTAATGGAATATCAGTGTTGATCAAATTAACTTCAAATGAATGAAATTTGCATTTTTATCATTATATTTTTTAAATGGGCTCTTAAGATGAAATGCATATATATATATATATATATATATATATATATATATATATATATATATATATATATATATATATATATATATATATATATACATATACATATACACACCCTTTTTATATATATATATATATATATATATATATATATATATACATATATATATATACATATCTATCTATCTATCTATCTATCTATCTATATATCTATCTATCTATCTATCTATCTATCTATCTTATCTATCTATCTGTCTATCTATCTATCTGATTTCTGTCTGCTTGTCTGTATGCATGTATGTATGTATGTATGTATATATGTATGGATGGATGTATACACACACATACGCACACACACACACACACACACACACACACACACACACACACACACAGATGTTGAGAAAGCATCTCTTGTATATGTATAGGGATAAAAACACAGAAATATATCAGCAGCAGGCAAAGATTCTTCAGCAGTGACAATGCCATTGCTAGATCCAGTTTTCTTTTTTTTTAGCTTCGTCGGTAGTCCATATATGAATATGTATATATATCACCAATTATATCCTGTTAGATTCTTTCTAAATGCTGATTCATTTACAAACAAACCCTCATAGAAGCAACATGGACTAAAAACTTCTCAAGAAAATATAACATCACAATATTCTCACCAATTTCAATGTCATGATTAGTGAAATGTGTAACTGGTTAACTATCATAGTATTCTAGCCTTCAAAATATATTAAAGATACATAAATTGTGTGCATTTTCCTTCTTTTATTATATAAGGCACAGGAGTGGCTGTGTGGTAAGTAGCTTGCTTACCAACCACATGGTTCCGAGTTCAGTCCCACTGCATGGCACCTTGGGCAAGTGTATATGTATATGTGTGTGTATTTGTGTGTCTATGCTTGTTCCCCCAACATCGCTTGACAACCAATGCTGGTGTGTTTACGTCCCCGTCACTATTTTTTTTCAACATTTGTCTATTTATTAGTGAAGTCTCATATAAAAATATAAAATAATTTTTTGCTTTAATCTTGAAATTAAAGGGTTTTGATTTACTGTCAGGTGACTTTTGGTCAACCCTGTATACATTATACATATTTTTTTGTTTTCTTTTCTTTTACTTATTCCAGTCACTTGACTGTGAGCATGCTGGAGCACCACTTTTAGTCAAACAAATTGACCCCAGGACTTATTCTTTGTAAGCTAGTACTTATTCTAATGATCTCTCTTGAAGAACCGCTAAGTTATGGGGACATAAACACACCAATATTGGTTGTCAAGCGATGGTGGCAGGGTAAACACAGACACACAAATACATATGCACACACACACACTCATACACACACATGTATAAACACGATGGGCTTCTTTCAGTTTTTTTCTACCAAACCCACTCACAAAGCTTTGGTCGGCCCAAGGATATAGTAGATGACATTTGCACAATGTGCCATGCAGTGGGACAGAACCTGGAACCATGTGGTTCAGAAGCAAGCTTCTTACCATACAGCCACTCCCGCACCTATATCATCATCATCATCATCATCATCATCATCATCATCCTCCTCCTCATCATCATCATCCTCATCATCATCATCATCATCATCGTTTAACGTCCTCTTTCCATGCTAGCATGGGTTGGACGATTTGACTGAGGACTGGCGGTATATATGTATGTATGTATGTATGTATGTATATGTATGTACACACACATATATAGAGACTTGCCTATATATATATATATATATATCATCATCATCATCATCATCATCATCATCGTCGTATATATATATATATATATATATATAGCGTAGGCGTAGGAGTGGCTGTGTGGTAAGTAGCTTGCTTACCAAACACATGGTCCCGGGTTCAGTCCCACTGCGTGGCATCTTCGGCAAGTGTCTTCTACTATAGTCTCGGGCCGACCAAAGCCTTGTGAGTGGATTTGGTAGACGAAAACTGAAAGAAGCCCGTCGTATATATGTATATATATATATGTATGTGTGTTTGTCCCCCCAACATCGCTTGACAACCGATGCTGGTGTGTTTATGTCCCCGTAACTTAGCGGTTCGGCAAAAGAAACCGATAGAATAAGTACTAGGCTTCTAAAAAAGAATAAGTCCTGGGGTCGATTTGCTCGACTAAAGGTGGTGCTCCAGCATGACCACAGTCAAAAAGACTGAAACAAGTAAAAGAGTAAAAGAGTATATATATATTTCTTAGGTCCTGTGTTTGTCACTCCCACTACTGCTTGATGACCAGTTATTAATTTGTTTACATCCCTGCGACTTCACACTTTGGCAAAAAAAATCAATGTAAATAAGTTCCAGACTTAAAAAAACATAAACATCAAGGTCGATTTGTCTGACTAAAAAAGTTGTACCTCAGTATTTGCTACATCCAATAATTGAAACAAATAAATGATAAAAGATAGAATATGTGTATATTTGCACTGTTTTCATTTTAGACATATCAATAAATTTCGTTATATTACTGTAGAGAATGTGAATAGCTTGTTAATAAAAATGGAGAAAGGACTTCATAATTGAGCCATCAACCAAGAGAAAATGCTGTTAAGCATATGGAAGAGTGCAAGTTAAATTATTGATGTGCCTCATTCTGGTCGTCTACTGTCAAGCAAGACAACTAAGAACATTCAGCTAATTGGCCAATATTATGAACAACATCCTCAAACATCTTTTATGCATAGTTCATTTTAATTGAATATCAGTCAGTCCAAAAACGTTGGAAGGTGTTTTGAAAGATTTAAATTTATATCAGTTTATCTGTAGACGTGTATGAACATTAACATGAAGATAATTTTGATGGCCACGCTCACTGTGTGCGTATCTGTGTGCATGTATGTATATACATTCATAAATACCAATACATATACACTTAAGTACATATATCACCATCATCATCATTATCATCATCATCATTATCATCATCATCATTTAACATCCATTTTCAAGCTGTCATGGGTTGGACAGTTTGACCAGCTATAGCAAGTCAGAAAGCTGCATCAGGTACCAGTCTCTGATCTGAGTTGGCTTGTACAGCCAGCCACTTTGCAGTGTGTGCTGGAAGCTTTTCATGTGGCACTGGCACAGGGCTCTTGCAGGCCAATCTCCTTCAACAGGGGGAGCAGCCTTAACACTTGAAGAGTTCAATGTTTACTACTAGATGTTAGCCGGCGATTGGTCAAGAAGGTCACGCCGTCACGCCGGGTCCACAATTTGATGTCTGTATTACAGCGATAACAGTTACTTGGAAAATACCACATGATGAACAGGAAATCAACTGTGTGGTGGACAGCAAATTGGTCACATGTAGGAGGGAAAGTAGGAAGGGGCAGTAGGTGTGGGAGTATATATATGTATATATTCCGAGCGGGATCGTTGCCGGTGCCCCTGGGCTGGCTCTTGTGCGGGTGACACATGAGGTTTTTCGAGCGAGATCGTTTCCAGTGCCCCTGGACTGGCTCTTGTGCTGGTGACACATGAAATTTCTTCGAGCGAGGTCGTTGCCGGTGCCCCTGAACTGGCCCTTGTGTGGGGTTCTGGAATTTTCGAGTGGGATCGTTGCTGGTGGCCCTGGGCTGGCTCTTGTGTGGGTGACACATGAGGTTTCTCGACCGAGATGAACGTGGCCTTTGCCAGTACCGCCTGACTGGCCTTCGTGCAGGTGACACGTAAAAGCACCCACTACACTCTCTGAGTGGTTGGCTTTAGGAAGGGCATCCAGCTGTAGAAACACTACCAAATCAGATTGGAGCCTGGTGTAGCCATCTGGTTTCACCAGTCCTCAGTCAAATCGTCCAATCCATGCTAGCATGGAAAGCGGACTTTAAACGACGACGACAATACGTACAGACATATATATATATATATATATATATATATATACCGCCTGACTGGCCTTGTAGGGTTTTCGAGTGAGATCGTTGCTAGTGCCCCTGGACTGGCTCTTGTGCGGGTGGCACATAAAAGACACCATTTCGAGCATGGCTGTTTTCGTGCGGGTGACACGTAAAAGCACCTACTACACTCTCTGAGTGGTTGGCGTTAGGAAGGGCATCCAGCTGTAGAAACTCTGCCAAATTAGATTGGAGCCTGGTGTTGCCATCCGGTTTCACCAGTCCTCAGTCAAATCGTCCAACCCATGCTAGCATGGAAAGCGGACGTTAAACGATGATGATGATGATGATGATTTATATGCCCATATATCTGCATGTATGTGTCTGTACTTATACAAGTGTGTATGTATGCATAGATGTACATTCACACATCCGCATGCAGGCACACACACTTTCACACACACACAGACTCACACACAGACACACACATATGAAGCACACGTGAACACATGTACACACACATGCATACATACACATGCACGCATAGATACTTTTATCTCCATGTTTATATATGCACACGAGAACATGCACATGCACACACAAGTGCATACATAGACATGCACGGGTGCACATGTATATGAACGTACATGTGAGCACATGTACACCAGTGTGCACACATCCATGCATATGCATAGGGTGTGAAGATGCACATATGCACTCATGCATATGTGCATGTGCACACATACTCGTGTGGTTATATACAAGGTGTGAGAGTATGTGGGTAGACAGACATGAAGAAGTATTGGGGACTGGGGATTTGAATACATGTATATGTGTGTGTTTTTGTATATGTATATATATGTGCAGATGTGTCTACTCTAGGCACAAGGCCCGAAATTTTTGAGGAGGGGGGCAGTTGATTAGATCAACTCCAGTACACTGCTGGTACTTAATTTATCAACCCTGAAAGGATGAAAGGCAAAGTCAACCTCAGCGGAATTTGAACTCAGAACGTAATGGCAAATGAAATACTGCTTAGCATTTCGCACAGCATGCTAACGATCATGCCAGCTAGCCACCACACTTACGAATATTAGCATATACTATGTCATAGAAATAAACGATCAATAAAATCTGTTTTAATGGCTAATGTCTGTATGGAAAAGATGTTACTATTCAAACAAGTTATTAATATTGAAAGATGTAAATATCGAATTAAATTGCTAACTTAATACAACCATTATTGTAGTAGAGAAAGGAAAAAAAAAGAAAACGAAGATACTATGCTCAATACGAAAGCAAAACTATGAACGTTACTAGAAGATGAAAATTTCTTTAGCAGTATAAGTCTAACTTAGGGTGCCAAGCTGGCAGGATCATTAGCACACTGGGCGAAATGCTTTGTGTTATTTCATCTGCTGTTATGTTCTGAGTTCAAATTCCACCAAGCTGGACAAAATGCATCGCAATATTTTGTCCATCTTTATGTTCTGAGTTCAAATTCTGCTGAGGTTGATATTACCTTTCATTCTTCTGATAATAGTAATAATAATGATAATGATAATTATAAAAAAATTGGATTTGAACATGTGGGAAAAAATGGCATAATCATAAAACAAAACATGTCCTAGGAAACAACCATATAAAGCTGGTGTGGCATATAAAAATTCAAATGGATAAGCAAATAGAGTATCCATGCTCAGATATTATTTTCATTATAATAATAAACACAAAATTCTGTCTGTCTGTTTGGGGCCCCTATACCTCAGTCTACATTTGCTCAACAAAGACATATTATATCATTTTGGAATCAGGATGATCCTGGAATTGAAAATCTTCCTTTCATTTGGTTCTTGAACATCCAGCACTAGGATCTGATTTAAAAGCATTAGGGCTGCTATTTCTAACAGGTAAAGCTTGGCTGATTCACATAATCTTGGTTGGCATTTGTCAGATGACATCAGAGATCTAGGTGGAGATAAATGACATTTGCTTTGTTAATTTTACATTGAGATAAAAACTGTGGAACAAATTGGCCAACAGCTGGAATTCAACTTGGGACTGGAACAATAGAATGATTGTATCACAGAAGTAATTCTCATCTGTCCTTCATCTCTGATCAAACACCACTGGGACATATAGTCATTATGAATGTATTATAGTCATGCTATTTAGCTCTCTTTAGTTTGGACCACAGGCCCAACTGACCCCCTGCAGGAGCTAACCTAAAAGTTTGCACAGAGTGCAGCTTTTATGCTAGTACTCAATAAAGAGGAAAGAAAGTGTTGCTTAATCAATGTTGCTGCCTGTTGAATACAAGAGTGGTAGACAAAGAATGTGAGAAATTAGAAAAATACCAAGACCTAAAATATAAAATTCAGAGATTTTGTAACTGCTGTAGAGTTTGCATTATCCTAGTTGTAATGGGAACCCTAGGAACAGGTGCAAGACGTTTGAATGTGTTGGATATTGAGATGAATTTCCTGATATCATAGAAAGCCTGTTTGCATAACATAGCAAACACTGTAAGAAAGGTGATATACACCTAAGGTTGCAGGATGCAGCTTGATAACTAGAAATCTAATACAGGTAGAACAACAACGAAATACTGAGTGAACAAAAGGAATAATGATGATGATGATGATGATGATGATGATAAGAATGTGGAAAAGTAGGAGGAGGATAAGAAGTATGAGAGGAATATTTAAATTAATAAGTATGATTTTGATTAAACAGGGTAGTTATGAATTATATGTACTAATATGTGTGCACTTGCTGTTCATGTAATATACAAACATTATAATGACATCTGTGGAGGCACGTGGCTTAGTGGTTAGGGTAAGATTGTGGTTTCAATTCCTGGACTGGGCAATGCATTGAGTTCTTGACCAAAACACTTCATTTCATGTTGCTTCAAGTTGGCAAAACTGAGTTTTCCTGAAATGGACTGTACACCACTCTTTAAGAATTGGTACTTTTCACTTATCCCCTGACACACTTCCATATTTCTTTACCTTTCCTCAAACTGAAATTCATAATTGATTTCACTGTCATTCATGTTCACCATTCTTTGCATTCTCAGATATTCTCATCTCTACCATCTATCAATCTCCATGCACGCTCTTGTGATTCCTATCTCACCAGCCATCCTCGTTCTTTGCTCCTATTTTGTCATTATCCACATTCTTAAACCATGAAGGTATGCTCTCTAACACTTTCCTGCTGAAATACTTATGCATCTCCTGTTGAGCCAGACACCTCTTTCTGTTCTGCCATCATACTTTAGCCTTTCAACATGTGGCTCAAAGCCAACTCCCTCAATACAGCAGAGCCACCTCCCTCAATACAGCACAAAGGTTCTGGTTTTGTGAGTTACCTCACATACATTCACATGCAAAATCCTCCCCTTCCTCCTCCTCCTCCTCCTCTTCCTCCTCCTCCTTGTCTTCTTACTCCACCTCCCTTTCTTCATTATCTTCCTCCTCCTCCAACTTATCATCATCATCATCATCCTCACCATCCTCATCATCATCATCATCATCATATTAATGTCTACTTTGCATAGTTGCAATGGTCACATGGAATTTGATATGCAGAATTTCTACAGCCACATGCCCTTCCTGTCATGTAACCAACCCTCATGTGTGAGTGAGTGAGTGTGTGCACATGTGTGTGTGCGTGTATGTGTGTGTGTGTGTGTGCATGCACATGTGTATACATATATATATATATATATGTATATTAGAAGAGAGCATCAAGAAAAACATGTGGTATCACACCAGAGTATATAATTTATAATTCAAACATAATTGCAGGATAGTTAGAATAATAAGGTATTTAGAAATAATATGTAAAGTCTTTTATAGCTGTTTCTAGAATACCTGAGCTTGTGGAGCATATGTCATTGAGCAAAGATTTTCATGTAACCCAACTATTCCATCTTCAGAGAAAGAATTATGAAGTCTCTCTCTCTCTCACTCTGTAGACACACACACACACACACACATTGTGATTTTTACATGCATGTGAACATGTATGAATGTGCATATTGAAGTGTGCATGTTGGTCTTAAATAGAATTTTTAGGATTGTAAGGAAAGAAAAGAAAATCTACATTTTGCAGCAAATTGTGTCAGGAGATTTTTGGCTAGAATATTTTTATTTATAAGATGAGGAGTTACTAACCATCTACTCAACCATAATTCCCTGTCATACATACCTGAAATATTCTAAACTCATAAATCATTATTATTATCATTATAATCAAATATCACCTGCCTACAGCATCTGCTTTTCCTTGCTGTTGACAGGAACTAAAACAAACTACTGTTGGGATTGCTTTTTTTTTTTCTCCAGCAGCTTCTACCTATTCTCAGTTTTCTGATTAGATTTTTACATAGCTCTTTCTATCTACAAGTTTATTTACCAATTCCAATCTGGATTAAATTCAATTAATAACTCATATCACGTCTTCTTACTATTTACATAATTTGTTTTCATCAGATTTGAAATCTATGCAGTCTTATCACTTGCAAGCCATGTCCATTTCATCAGCCTCACTGCTCTCAATCTGGAGAGACTTACATCACACATACCTCAAGTCATACTCAATTTATTCCTATTTACTTTGTCTTCTTTTTTAACCTTTCACTGCAAACCAGCAGCTGCATGACTTACTACAAATAACAGTCAAATTTACTTCAAACTATGCTCTTGCCCTGCCCTAGGACCTTACAACAGTTACTTGAATATCTTTTTATCTCGTTATTCCTCTCTTACAAATACTTTTCTCTCCACTAATTAACTTAATTAGGTATTAACCTTTAACGTGGTTCCAGGTTGAGCCCCACTGTGTGGAACCTTGGGCAAGTGTCTTCTACTATAGCCCCAGGCTGACCAAAGCCTTGTGAGTGGATTTGATAGACAGAAACTGAAAGAAGCCTATCGTCATCATCATCATCATCATCGTTTAACGTCTGCTTTCCATGCTAGCATGGGTTGGACGATTTGACTGAGGACTGGCTACACCAGGCTCCAATCTGATTTGGCAGAGTTTCTACAGCTGGATGCCCTTCCTAACACCAACCACTCAGAGAGTGTAATATATATATATATATATATATATATATATGTGTGTGTGTGTGTGTGTGTGCGTGTGTGTGTGTGTGTGTGTGAAAAAGTTGAATTGTATTTCATCCTTTACTTTGGAGGGTTCCAAGAAGATGATTTCTAAGGAAGATTCTTCATATTTTGCTGGTAGCTTACTGGTGCAAGTTTTTGCAAATATGAAAACATTACTTGTATATGGTGAGTTATGAGAATTTTATGGAAAGGTATCCCATAGAACTCAGGAAATTTGTTAAAAATGGAGAAGAGAAGATGTTGAAATTTGAAAGGAATTTAATACATATATATGTATATGTTTGTGTGTCTGTATTTGTCTCCCCATCAACTGATATTGGTGTGTTTATGTCCCTGTAACTTAGCAGTTTGGCAGTAGAGTCTGATAGAATAATTACTAGGCTTACAAAGAATAAGTCCTGGGGTTGATTTGTTTGACTAAAAGCAGTGCTCCAGAATGGCTGCAGTCAAGTGACTGAAACAAGTAAAACAATAAAAGAATATATTATGGCAGTGCTCCAGCATGGCCACAGTCAAATGACTGAAACAAGTAAAAGAATAAAAGTATATATATGTGTGTGTGTGTGTGTGTGTGTATGTGTGCATGTACAACTGTTTCCTTACAGTTTCCAGCTTCCAAATTTATTTGTGTGGTTTTTGCATTAGAAATATGTATAGCAACTCACTTTTAGAAAGCAAAGACTTTACCTAGCATAGCTAAGTGTCAGCATGTAGCCTTGTTGTCCAAATATAAATGATGATGTTCAGAGAAAGATAAAATTCAAGAGACTAAAACAAAGAAAAGAAAACTGAATTCTAGTTTTTCTTTCTTTTTGCAAAGGTATTTTACTTTACTCTTTTCCTCTTTTACTCTTTTGTTTCAGTGATTTGACTGCAGCCATGCTGGAGCACCACTTTTAGTCGAGCAAATCGACCCCAGGACTTATTCTTGGGAAGCCTAGTACTTATTCTATCGGTCTCTTTTGCGATGTTGGGGGGTGGAGGGGACAAACACAGACACACAAACATATATACACACACACACATATATATACATACATACGACGGGCTTCTTTCAGTTTCCATCTATCAAATCCACTCACAAGGCTTTGGTTGGCCTGAGGCTATAGTAGAAGACACTTGCCCAAGGTGCCACGCAGTGGGACTGAATCCGGAACAATGTGGTTTGTAAGCAAGCTACTTACCACACAGCTACTCCTATGCCTATATACTTTAATCAAATTCTAGTTATCTGACTGTATTATTGAACATCTGGAACAAACATCCCAAATTTAGACCCATGGTTCGAAAGTAAATTCTTGTATAATTAATTGTTAGTCAAGATAAAATATATTTGTCATTTGCCTGCATCTCATGCTTCTCATTACTATCAACATGAAAATAAGAATAAAAGATAAAAAAAAAAAGAAGTAATGGAAAGGAGAAAAAGGAAGAGATAGTGTATGAAATCTAGTCAACAAAATCTAAATTATGGCATTGCTAACTTTTAAACAAGTAGGAGTTAAAATATTTATCCAAAATAAATTCTAGACAAATTAATAAAAAGAAATACACAATGAAACTTTGTCTACATAGCAATAACAAATAGAATAAACAGAATGGATAAACGTACGGAGATAAGAATGTAAACAATATCCATATATATATATATATATATATACACATATACATGTATATGTCTATGTCTACATACATGTGCGTATATATATGGATACATATATGTATATATGTGTGTGAGTGTATGTGTGTGTGTGTGTGTGTGTGTGTGTGTGTGTGTGTGTATATATATTTATATATATATATATATATATATATATATACACAGAGAGAGAGTTATACATATGTACATATATATATATATATATATATATATATATATATATATATATATATATATATATATATATATATATGTACCTATATATATAT
>NC_142933.1:40679680-40694680 GCF_046866305.1 Octopus bimaculoides | reverse complement strand
AAATGGTGGATGGGAAGGTGATGTTGATTGAACTGATATGATAGGTTTCGTGATAAAGCTTATAGTAACAATGACAATGACAGCTGCGATGATGAAGATCCCTCAAAGAAAGTACCTTAGATATTTGGAGTGGTGAAACTAAAGAATAATTAAGTCAGCACGATCGATAGATTTTACACAAACACACACACATATATGTATATATATATGTATGTATGTATATATATATATATATATATATATATATATTGTTTTTTCCAAAGGAGAATAATTATAAAAAGCAATAACAACAAGAGAGCTACAACAACAATTCTAACTAAACCTGTGTGTGAACTTTAGTAGATAAATACATGTTTCCAACAAGTAGCCAACAGAAATAATTAAATGTTTCAACTTAACATTGATATTGACAAAATAAAATGTAATAAAATCATGTAAGCTTGAACGTGTTGCTATGTGATACCAGAAAATTTAACAGTTCCAATATCAACTAAATATCACTTTACAACTTTTCAACAGTTCAATAAGTAGAAGTCTAATGAAAAATTGGCATTTTTCTTGATTGGAATAACAATAAATAATAAACCACTGAATAAAATATACGAAAAAAAAAATTGCATATATATTGGTATATATAGACATCAAGCTAAAAAGCTAGTTCTAAAATCTCTGTAAGAAATGAACGCAGTAGCTGTACTGGCAAGTAATGTTTGTCACCACTTCAATATGGCTGTTCTATTTGAACAGATGTTATCGTGAGCAATATATCGGATGCAGGTGTGCATCGTTAACCAGCTAGAGGAAATGTCCTCTTGGGGTTAAAAAGCTGCAGTAACGTCCGTTTGAATGGAACAGCCATGTTGAAGTGGCGATAAGCATTACTTATATGGACATCATTATATGCATATAGTGAAGGCATGTGGCTTAATAATAAGGATATTCAGCTCACAATTATAAGGTTATGAGTTTGATTCCTGGTGGCATGTTGTGTCCTTGAGCAAGTCACTTTATTTCACATTACTCCAGTCCATTCAACTGGCAGAAATAAATTGTACCTGTAGTTCAGTGAGTCAACCTTGTCACATTTGATGTGTCATGCTGAGTCCCCTTGAGAACTATATTAAGGGTACATTTGGCTGTTGAGTGCTCAGTCACATGAACATTAATTTCATGAGCAGACTGTTCTATTGAATAAAGTAACTGGAGCACTTATCATTGAAACTGATAAAGTGCCCAGTCATATGCATATATACATACATACATACATACATACATACATACATACACACTATATAGAATGATGGAAGCTCTAATAGTTTCAGTGATGTACATGTGGTTTCTAAATCAACTGGTTTGCTTTCTCATTAAATTAATGTGCAAGTAACTGAATTTTCAACTGAAATATTTGTATGTGATACATTTAAGCTAAACTGGCACTCTGTCAGTTATAATGGAAAGCGTTCCAGTCAATCCACTCAATGGAACAGCTTGCTTGTGAAATTAATGTGCAAGTGGCAGAGCACTCCACATTCATACGTGCCCTTCATGTAATCCTCAGGGAGATTCAGCATGACACATTGAATGTCACAAGGCTGGCCCTTTGAAATATAGGTACAACTCATTTTTGTTAGCTAAGCAAAGTAAAATAAAGTGTCTTGCTCAAGAACACATTATGCTGCAAAATTATTAAACTCAGGACCTGATGATCATTAGCCAAATACACTAACCATTGAGCCATGAGTCCTTACAAGTGATATGTGTGGGATTCGTAACCAAGAATTGAAATCATTGTCTTTGTGCTTGTTCTCATTGTTCTTGGAACTTGCACCTGGAATCTATTGGTTCAACTTGGAAAATTCGCCACCCTCTTAGATGAAACAAGAGCTTGCTCTAGATCCTTTGGCAACTTGTAAACAGCAGGTGACCTCTGCAATCATGTGAGTCAGAAATTAAACTTTCCAACACACACACACACACACACACACACACACACACACACACACACACACACACACACACACACATGCTGGCAACTTACATTGCTTGACAGTTACATATGTATCCTTGATATCAATCTCAAGGATGAAACAGTGTAATGCAATATGCAAAAAAGCTAGATCTTTGAATTACAGAAAATCTCATCAAACAAGTTTTTGATATGGTTTCTGTCCATCCAAACTCACTCACAAACCTTGGGTTGACCTACAGTCACTAGTGTAGCTAGGGATAGGGGCAAGTGGAAGTGATCCATCTTGGATGAAGCTTTCATGGGGAGGGGTCACTTTTAGGCCTGCTGTATAAGATTGTATAGGCTTTGAAGAATGGAAGTTAAGAGGATGGCAAAATCAAGAGCAGCCCTAAACAGCACAAAATCTAGCTACACCACTACCCATGACAAAATCCCCTTTTCTGATGTCAATCCTGTTTAGTGACTTTCATGTGACATGCAGTAGTATCAGTACAGACATGAGGTCAAAGCTCAAAACTGTTTCAGTTATCATCCTCCTCTCTCTTTTTTGTGCTGCATTTCAGGGACAACAATAGTGTTCAATGTATCTTTGTATATTCAAAATAGTGAGGTGTGATTTGAGGGAAATTTCTTTGCTCTATCTAGTGGCAGGTAAAGAGCCCACATTTCTCAAATATATTCGTGTAGGTTTTGCAGTGAAATCACTACAACCAGGAATGTAAGAAAAGTAACATGCTGCATTCCTGATTGATCATGAATCTACTACTGCTGCTTCTGCTGCTGCTGCTGCTACTACTACTAGCACTACTACCACTAACACCACCACCACCACCACTACCACTGCTACTGTCATCACCAACAGCACCAGCACCACCAGCACCACTAACACTACTAGCACTAGCACCACCAGCACCACCAATATTACTACTACTACTACTACTACTACTACTACTACTACTACTACTACTACTACTACTACTACTACTACTACTACCACCACCACCACCACCACGATGCCCTTCTCCCTCAACCACAACTGCCACCATTATCCCTCTACCACACCTGTTGCCACCACCACCACTACTGCTACTGTCATCACCAACTGCACCAGCACCACCAGCACCACTAGCACCACCAGCACCACCAGCATTACTACTACTACTACTACTACTACTGAGCCACATTCACCACAACAGATCGTCATGTAAACTATACAGACATGTACACATGCACATACTCATGCACACACACACATACACATACATGTGAATTGAAACTGATGTTAAAATGCTGAAATATTAGTAACTGTATTTTCCAGACAGCATAAAATGTTTATCATGACTATCAACAGCATGCATCTTGGAAAGAGAAAGAGCAGCTGAACTTTTAAGTTTAAAAGAAAACTCCATAAAGATGTCAGGGGCTTGTTTACTTTACCCATCCCCCACTCTCACTTTTTATGTAGTACTGCTGCTCTACATTTTCTCTGAAGCTTTTTGCATGAAAACTGCTTTTGCTATGCATTAGGTAATCATGAACTACCTAGCATACTTATACACAAATCTATATCAATTCTATGAATAATGTAGAAAAAAAATACAAACTCCCCCTGTGTGTGGTGTATTTTCTAAATGTTTTGTATCTACTTTATGCAGTTCAGCAAGATCAGATATTTACAAGGCATATTGCAGTTTTAGAACTTAATACAAACATGGGCAGTCGTTTTTGAGAAGCACTACACCACTTTGAGAAGGCTTCATACTTAAAACACTTCAAAGTAATTTTTCATTGGGTGTGCCATTCAGAAAACCTGTGGGCTACATGATAGATTTAATAACTTCAATTTAGACATATTTGAAGTTTTATTCCAGCTGGGCTGTTATTTTTGTTGTTGCTGTTGTTGGCCAGCTCCCACTTATTTCCTATGTGCAGCAATCCCCCAAATCATATTTTCCAGTGTGTCCTTTAAGTTGATGTATGATTTAAGAGAGTTACAGCTGCTGATTTAATAAGTTGAACCATTACTTAGCGAATATATATTAGCAACAGACGCAGAATTAACACTAAGAGATAATACTTATTCCCGCCTAAATGTGGATGTTCTGTTAGAACAAACTTTTCTGCAGTAGATATCATGAGAGAAACTCTCCTATAAAGCTTTTGGTGCAAAATGCATGCTTGTTTATATCACTAGCAGGGAGATAAATCCCCACTATCTACAGCACCAAGACCACTAGATCATGTGATTTCGACTTTTCTTGGTCTTGTCAATGATGGATACTTGACCACTAGAAACAACAGTGACTCTTCTCCCCTCCAGCAATATATAGGAAAACAGTGCCAAAACAGGTGCTGGTGCGTCACAGTTAGCCAGTGAGTTTGTTAAATAACATATATTAGTGACAGAGACAGTATTGATATTGAGAGGTAATATTTATCCCCCACTTAAACAAGGATGTTCTATTAGAACAGTTAGAGTATTCTACATTGGTTTGTTTAAAGCTTGGTATAAAGAATTGCTGTTCAACAGTTTAAGATAAAGTACAATGTTTTGCAACAAGATCTGAATGCATATTTAATTATACATTTCTACATTGTTTTCTTTGTTAAAACAGAGGCGGAAAATCTTTTTATGCTGGAAGGTGGCACTGAAGTTTACTACCAACTGACAAGGTTGCATTGAAGTTAATTGCCTTCTGACAAAGTAATGTCGCAAAAACAATTTTATAGTAGTGATCCTATTATTTTACAGAATATAATTATTTGTAAGAACTCTTAGAAAATGTGGAAAAGGTGGAGCTTCAGAATAAGCATCTCCATAACAACTATTTTATATGTTTTTGTTTCTGGAAATTTCTTTAGATTTCTGTTTTAATTATAATTACATTAAACAAGTAATTACAAGTGTAGATAAAGAAATATAAATAGGAGTTTATTGAATTCACAGTTAGTTGAAAAGACCTACTATATTTAACCTTTTATTTGTTTCACTGTGGCCATGCTGGAGCATTACCTTGATGGGTTTTCTTGAAAAATCAACCCTAGTACTGATTTTTTTTGTAAAGTCTGGTACTTATTTTATTGGTGTCTACTTGCCAAACTATTAATGCATAGCATTGGTCCGCTCAGGGCTGTGGTAGAAGACACTTGTCCAAGGTATCACCCCTGTGTGTCTGAACTCAAAACCCATATGGATGCAAAGCAAGCTTCTTAACCACATGACTATGCCTATATGTAGTATGTCATGTCCAGATAACAAATTTCTTACATCTTAACTTACAATTATAACAAAAATTACAATAACCATTTCATCCTTGATATTAGAATCAAAGAGGGTGGCAAGCTGGCCGAATCGTTGGTACCCCAGAGAAAATGCTTCGTGGCATTTTATCCATCTTCATGTTCTGAGTTCAAATTCCACTGAGGTTGACTTTGCCTTTCATCCTTGTGGGGTCAATAAAATTAGTACTGGTTGAGCACTGATGTCAATGTAATCAACTAACCTTTTCTCCTGATATTGCTGGCCTTGTGCCAAAATTTGAAACTGATATTAGGATCAAAGCAAAGATATCTTACAATATAAGAAAAGTTTATTGTTTTAAAATAATTTTTTTCTTTTACTTTAGTACAAGGTTTTCATTATGAAGCAGCTGTAAAATTATAGTAAAAAGGAAAAATGATAATTTCTACCTTAGGCACAAAGCAGCACAAATTGTAGGTGGAGTGTATTTGAAAATATCAACCAGGTACTGGACTGGATCATTTTCTTATCAATAAATAGTTTATAGGTAAAATCAGCCAGATAGATTTTGAACTTTAAATGTAAAGGAATGTAATAAAATATGACCACTGGCACTATATTAATTCTGCCAACCTACCATCTTTAACATGAGAGTTATGCCAGCAAAGTACAAGTTCCTCATAGGACATCCCATGTTGGACAGGTCAAAGGATAGAGGCCAGACTAATATGGAGCACTGCTTCGCAGAGGTAAAAGTGGGTTTGCATAGGGTAACACACTTACTTAGAAAAAAGTTACAGAAATATTGCTGACAATTCAAAACAAACAAGGACTGGGAGAGGAAAACCTTCCCCCAGAGAAACATATGACATAGTACAGCAAAATCTGAAAAGAAAAGGCAAGGACTGAACAGGAGAGAAACAAGAAAGAAAGCCGAGAGCTGAGAACAGAGGAGAAAAGTCATTAATGGGCTATGCCCAACAAGAAGCAAAGTAGTAAGTACTTTAAATAGTAAGTACCATGCTTAACCCTTTAGATTTAAACCGGCCTTATCCGGCCAAAATATTCTACTTGCATTATGTTCACACTGGTCAGATTCAGCCTCTCACACCTACCCAAGCATGTCCTTCTAAAAATATACAATCTTATCATCGAAATCTCAAAGCTACAAGATATCTGATTAATTCAAAACAATGTGAATAAATAAAACATTACATTTGACAGAGTAATCTGAATGCTAAAGGGTTAAATCTTGATCAATATTTAAATCAACTTGAGAGCCTTAATGTAGTCTGCAACCTGCAAAAATTGCACATACACTGATATGCACACAAATGTACACTCACATATCCATACACACACACACACACACACACACACACACATCTGTATCATATCTCAAATCATATCTCACTATCTTAGAAAAGATACATTGGATAATATAGTTTGGAATCATTTGTGCACAGGGAAAAGAAGGATAGTCATAGCTGGAATACCTTTGATCACAGATATGCTGGACTTGGGCATACCTGGGGCTAAGCAACGAGAATGACAATAACAGCACAAACAATATTAAATGCAGATTCACACCCAATTGGATAATGCTAAACAGAGTGTTATACTACTTGCATATCATGAACAATTATTTGTATCCATGTATTTTATTGATTCCGGGCTTTACAGAATATCAGTCAACTACCCAGAAAAACACATATATACATATATTCTAGTCCATAGATTAAAGAAGAGTCTTTGGATAGGCAAATAAACTCAATTGCCATGAAGAGTAGAGAAAATCTAAAGTTACTACTTGCTAAGCAAACAGTACCTTTAGTTTCTTTTATTCTATGTTAAAGGGCAGTAACCTGAAATGTTAAAAAATTCTACTCTTCATGGTCAGTAAATTTATACGATGTTCAAAGGTGTCTCCTTTTGATATATTTTTATTGACACAAACCCTCATCAGGTTCTTTGGATTAAGGATTTGATATTATATCTGTGTATTTTATATCTATCTATCTATCTATCTATCTATCTATCTATCTATCTATCTATCTATCTATCTATCTATCTGTCTGTCTGTCTCTGTCTGTCTGTCTCTCTTTCTCTCTCTCTCTCTCTCTCTCTCTCTCTATCTATCTGTCTGTCTATCTATACATGCACGCACGCACGCACGCACACACACATTTATATAAGTATATATATAAAATTTAAATAATCAGAAAATGGAGAAAATTTCAGACACCCTGGTTCCCATTTATGCAGAAATAACACATAAATATCTCTCTAGACCACTGCTAGTTCATCCTGTTGCCTATCAACTTCAAGCCGCACGCTGAAAAATGGTATGATTTTAATATAGTGAGCCTTCCAGCCTCTTCTCGAGGCCCTGTTCTTTCCTCTTCCCTTCGTTCATTTTATTTTACATGCTTGTATTCACTCTGATGAAACTCCATGTGCTGGATCGAATGTGCTATGAAGATGACGAATATTATTTTCGGAATTTCTTTCATAAGCACTAACTAACATTGGAAGTGGAAACGGCCGTAAGAAATGTTATGTCATGTTCTGTGTTAAAAAATAATCAACTGATGTGGTTTAATTTGTTTGATGATCAAAAGTTTTCTCCATTTTCTGATTATTTAAATTTGATTCCTGATAAACTTTTGTTTATTCTGTTGTTACCTGTACCCTAAAATCATAGTGTACCTTCATACCCATGCCTAGGGATAGCATAGGTAATTGATACCAATAGTAAATATGGATACTATTATCCTTTAGATGGTTACTACAACCGCTAACTCTGCTTACCTTAAGTATATATATATATATATATATATATATATATATATATATATATATATATATATATATATATATATATATATATATATATATATATATATATATATGTATATATATATATGTATTTATATATATGTGTATATATATATATATATATATATATATATATATATATGTACATATATATATATATATATATATATATATATATATATATATATATACATATATATATATATACACATATATATATGTATATATATCTATGTACACACGCACACATGCATCAGTACTGCCGGACTGGCCCTCATGCCGGTGGCATGTAAAAAGCACCCACTACATTCTTGGAGTGGTTGGCGTTAGGAAGGGCATCCAGCTGTAGAAACTCTGCCAGATCAGATTGGAGTCTGGTGTAGGCATCTGGTTCGCCAGTCCCCAGTCAAATCGTCCAACCCATGCTAGCATGGAAAAAAGACGTTAAATTATGATGATGATGATGATTTATATGTGTGTATGCGTGTATATTTATATACATTGAAGTATACGTGTGTGTGTGAATATATATATATACATATATACATGTACACCATACACATACACAACAAATATACATGCATGCACACACACACACACACACACACACACACGCACACACACACACACACACACAGTCATATATATTGTATGTATATAGATATAAACCAGCATAGAAGTTTATTACATTAATTATTGAGTTATACAGACATAGTGAGATAGTGATATAATTTGGTTTGAATGGTTCCTTAAATAGCTAAATGAAGATGTGAATTAGTAGATTAGCAGTTAATGTAAACCCATTCATACATTGTCTATAAAGGCAATCATAAGAGAAATGAAAACTATATTAGCAATGTTCACATTAATAACGCTACAAACTAATAGCCTATGTATGATAAATCTTTGCTATATTAGGTTCTCACACTATTAATATAAATATGTAGTGATGTATAAGAACACAAGACAAGCAAAGGTATTTATATTACTGATTGATATCGTTATCCTTACCGTAAAATTGAGTTCTTATTGTGACACAATATCACAGATTTTATAGAGGAAGGCTTAGGAATTGGGAAATATGAAGTAATTGCTTTTACTCAAGTGTGCTAATAGTGAGTAATTCAAAACATTCCACAGAATCAGGTTATTTGGGGACTTTGCTTAACTGGTCGTTTATCTCTTGTTTTACTTGTTTCTGTCATTGGAATGCAGTCATGCTGGGGCCCCACCTCGAAGAGTTTCAGTCAGAAAAAAAAAATTAAATTCAGTACTTTTTTTTTTTTAAAGTCTGGTATTTTATTATTCTGCTAAGTTATGGGGATGTAAACAAACTAACACCAATTATCAAGCTTGTCAAGTGGTATGGTGGAGTGGTGAGGAGGTGAAGGACAAACATAAACATGAACACACAAACACATGCATGCACCCCACCCCACACACATACATGAGCTTTTTCAATTTCTGTCTAGCAAATCCACTCACTAGGCTTTGGTCAGTACCTGAGGCTATAGTGGAAAACACTCACCCAACGTGCCATGCAGTGAGACTGAACCCAGAATCACATGGTTGAGACGCAAGCTTCTTACCACTAAGCCACGCTTGCACTTATGATTGTATATTTTTAGAACGACATTTTAGGGTAGGTGTGTGATGCTGAATCTGGTCAGTTTGAACATGAAACAAGTAAAATATTTTGGCTAGATAAAGTCAGTTTAAATGCTAAAGGGTTAAAGGCAAGGGAGGGGGCTAAATTAGAACAACATCGACAACAACAAATCCTGGAGCAAAATTTTGCAATTTTGGAGTATTTAGTTTTGCTTTTGTTTCCCTAGTAAACTGATATAATTATAAGAAATGTATATAATTGCCAGGCACCATCATTAAATGTGGTATCTATTAGTCTATTAAATGTGTTATCTATTAGGCTCAATGTTAATTATAAGCATGCTTAATTTCTCTGTGTTAATTAAAGAATAGTTTCGTTTCTTGAGGTGCTCATTTTATTATGCTAATAATATATCTTTTACTTGCTTCAGTCATTGAACTGAGGCCATGCTGGAGTGTCTCCTTGAAGGGTTTTAGTCAAACAATGTGACCTCAGTATTTTTGTATAAATTCTGGTTGGTATTTGTTCTATCACTTTCTTTTGCTGAACTGCTAAGTTCAGTACCATTGTTAAGTGGTGGTGGAGAACAAGTACACACACACACACACACACACACACACACACACACACACACACACACACACACACACACACACACACACACACACACACACACACACACACACACAATGGGCTTCTTTCAGTTTCCATCTACCAAGTCTATTCACAAAGCTTTAGTCGATCTGGAGTTATATTGTAGAAAATACATGCCCAAGGAACCATGTTAGATTGAAGCAGAAAGCATGTGATTGGGAAGCATGCTCCAAGTACATTACTTATTTTATATATGTTTTAATCACCTGTATCTATTTTCTATAATTACACATTATTCTGAACTGTAAACAGTTATTTGAATTGTGCAACTGCACACAACTATACAGTAAACAATGTTAATGGCATATTAATACATGCAAACTTTGGTACATACAAATATACTATGCATTAGATCAAGAAGCAGATGTGTAGAATAAAACATTTAATAGATTAAACTTGTCATTACTGCTTTGGTTTTTCAACTTTTCTATTTTGATACAGAAAGCTAATTTTTAGAAAAATTAACTGCTTCACATTATAAGTGGAGTGAATAAACATAATGATAAATTTAAAGTTATTACAAAAGAAAACAGAAAAATCTCAGTAAACAGTATCTTCATCAAAACTAGTAGATCATATCTGTGATAGTATATGTATATATATGTGTGTGTGTGTATGTGTATATATATATATATATATATATATATATATATCCATATATACACACACATATATACGTATAGATGACTATATTTTGAAATATGTGTTAATACTTCTGGATATCAGTATATATATGTAAGTGTGTGTGTGTATATGTGTGTGTATGTGTGGATGTATGTGTGGATGTGTGCGTGTGTGTGTGTGCGTGTGTCTGTGCTATGTTTCATAATTTCATTTATTTCTCTTATAATTGATGAAAATTTACAAATTACTTGTCAGACGCGAAATAAAAAAAGTATTGACAATCTGTTAAAAACTCCGATACAAGCCGAATCATGCCTTGTTACATTGGAAAAAAAAAAGAAAAACACTATTGACAGCAACAGTGACATACATACACACACACACATGCACACATTCACGTGCACACACATACACACACACGCATGTAAACGCATACACATGCACATTGTGTATATATTTTTTCTTCAATTTAACAAAGTAGTCAGTTCAGCCATAGGATTGTCAATATACTGACAAAAGTGTTGGTGGTGATGCTGTTGTTATTGATGTTACTGCTGTTGTTGATGTTGGTGGTGCTGGTGGTAGTTGTGGTAATGTGGTAGAATTAAAACAAAAATAATAATAATTATAAAAAGAACTTAAAATAATATCAATAATAAAGTAACGACATTTACTAAATTCTAAAACGTAGGTAAGGAATAAAAAAAAAATAATTTGTAACATTGTTGGGGGAAAGTTTTTGTGAGAAAAATGAAATGTACCAAATATCTGTATATTGAATTTCACTGCAAAATTCTTATTTTACAATCAATAGCGAATGAGATACCATCTCCTGGATATAAGAGGAATTAAATTTCTGTCAAACAGCTCCTTGCCAATAAATAAAGAAGCAAATAATTAAAAGGTTGTGGGGGTTGGGTGGAGGGGAGAAGCAAGAAGAAAAGGAAGGAATAGAAAAAAAAAGAAAAAAAACAAAAAAATCAATCCTCTTTAGCAATTTCTAAAGAAAGTGTTGATTTGAGAAATGTATTAACGTATATGTTTGTGTGTCCATGTGAGTGTTTGTGTTATACATGAAGAAGGATGCATGTATGTCTGTGTGTGTGTGTATGTGTGTATGTATATATCTTTATACATACACCTGCATACCACTTGCACATACACAGATATGCACACAAATGTACAAACACACATATCCACACACACACACGCGCGTGTGCACACACACACACACATCTATATATATATATATATATATATATATATATATATATATATGCATGGTAATGCATGTATATCTGTACATAAATTATCTGTGCATCACTGTTCAGAAGAATCTTCTAATGGAATCAAGCCAATGTCATTACCTTCAACAGTAAAATGACACAATCATGTCAAATCGGAGCATGTGATGGTGAGACCTTGTATTTGAAACCACTATGAGTGCTCTGTTTTATATTGACGAGAATGACATGGCAAATCTCTGTTCATAGATACAATGTAGATTTAGTGTGATGTCTAGGCTGCATGCAGATGGATGATGTTTTGGTGTGGAAAGCTGGAGAGAAATGGAATGTGGCATTATTTTCATAGAAGTGAGCATTGTTGGAAGTGACAGTAAGTAAGTCAATGATGTATAGAAAAAGACTTTGAGATAGAAAATTGAACCATGGAGTACACCAGATGTGTTGTGTGTATAGAATTGAGTTTGAGTAGCCAACATCATAAGAAAATGCTCTGACAGGAAGTCACCAATCAGTTATGATGGCGCCTATAGGAGGACAATTTTAACAGGAGATTCATGTGCCAGACGTTCACAATGCCTTGCTTATGTTAAAGACAGCAACATTGTTTCTATCATATTTCTTGAGGAGGTGAGCTTACTGGTGTGTAATATAAAAGAACACATTTCTGGTAGATATGATTTTATGGAAGATGTAGTGTTGATCACTTAGAAGAGAGAGAAGCTGAAGATTAAGAAGGTTGTTAATGGCTATCCCCATCATTTTTTCAGATGGTGGAAGTGAGTGTGAGAGGATGATAGTTGGCAAGGTAAGAGGAGTTGTCTTTCTGGGAAATTGGACACATATTAGTGTATTTCCGAAGATCAGGACATATCCTTTGAAAGAGAGAGAGAGAGAGAGAGAGAGAGAGAGAGAGAGAGAGAGAGAGAAGGAAAGAGAGAGAGTTTGCTGATGGTCGGTACTAGCTGTGGGAGGTACTTTTTGAAGGTAATAGAAGTGATATTAGAAAAGTGGCCTTGTTGGTTTGAAACAAATGGTGGTGCATTAACACCTCACATGTATGTATGCATGTTTGTGAGCTTGTGAGGTAGGAAAGGATAGATTTGGAAGGGATTTATCTTGGGTGTAGTGTCGATTTGGATGAGAAGTGAGCAGCAAATGCATAAGCTTTCAAGAAAATTGGTGATAGAACTATCATGGTTGAAAAGTGAAAAAAGGAAAATTCTGTAAAATTAGTAGAGATACTTTTTGGAAAGTGACCAAAAAGACTGGCAAAAGGTTGGAGGTATGGTGGCATCCACTGCAGTAGAGATGGTGGTCTTACAAGCGTTTTGGTGCTGAATAAAAACCATTTAGTTTGTGAAAAATATGTGACTTTCTACAAACATTGTAAGCTGAGTTCTTTGCCTGAGTTGTTGCACTGTAGTTATGAGGGAACTTCATGGGGAACTCGCTGTGAGTTTTTATTTTATGTATGGGTTGTAGAAAAACATATCCCATTGGTTAGTTTCAGTTACCTGTCTGGTCCTTTCTCATGTGTTGAGGACAAAGCACATGTTCTGCTAGGGATAATTTCGACTATTAGTTGACTTGAGTGACATGAGGCCTAGGTGTGTGGATGATTGTATAATTCATGGATGTATGGTGAATTGTTGTGATAAAGTAATAGTTGGACAACTTAATAGGTAAAATAATGCTTTGGCAGACGTTGGGTATTGAGGTAAGAAGGAGATCAAAGGTGTTTAGAATGTCTGTGTATTGACCAAAGAGTTAAGTAGATGATGGTACAAGTTTATGTAGCAGCCTAAGGATTGTGAAAAATTATTGATTTCTGCACTGGCAACACTAGGATAAAGTATGAAAACCAGAAAGAGATACACTAACTGAAGTCATTGAAAATAATGACTTCAGAATGGGGTGAAATTAGCTAGATGTTCTTGGTTCAAGAAAATATACGAATTAAGGGTAGTTGGTCATTTGAAAAGATCAGAAAGCAACAGGGAATTGATTAATGAAGTAGCTTGGCCTACTGTAACTGAAGTCAGGAAGTGTTGCTGATACCCAGTGGAGAGAGTTGAATGACAGAAAGGGTAAAATTTTCTTGTGGACAGATCTCATCTTCTAGAGCAAAGTTTGTGTAAAGAGTAGAGTCTGGACATTAGAGATAGATTATGGATAAGGATTTGTATGTCAAAGAGAAGTATAGGTAAAAATGCTTTGTTTTTTGTTGTTTGTGTGTGTGTGTATTTGTTATAGGTTGAATCCAAATCTGTGGATGTTAAACAAGAGGTGGGACAACTGTCTAGCAAGTTTAGTTTCAGTTTTAATATTTAATGAAATGGTAAGGTGTTGGTGCGCAGTGAAGTCGTGATAAAACCTGCCAGGCACCTACTGTAGTGCATTGCACCCAAGCAAACTCTGCTATAGTCTCTTATGCAGATGGTGCTGACCTGGGTGGTGTGATGTGCCTACCTCACAGAAAAGAAAGAAGTGTAGGGAACATCTACACAATATACAAGACTATTTTAAAATAAAGGATCTAGCTATTTATTTATCTATCTACCTGCCTGCCTACCTGTTTTTCTGTTTGTCTCTTTCTCTCTCTCTGTCTGACTCTCCCTCTCTCTCCATCTATCTGTCTATTTATGCCTGTCTGTATGTGTATGTGTGTGTGTGTGTGTGTGTGTGTGTGCATGTGTATCATCATCATCATCGTTTAACGTCTGCTTTCCATGCTAGCATGGGTTGGATGATTTGACTGAGGACTGGTGAAACCGGATGGCAGCACCAGGCTCCAATCTATATATATATATATATATAT
>NC_142933.1:40664680-40677180 GCF_046866305.1 Octopus bimaculoides | reverse complement strand
TGGTAGCTTGTACCATCCTTTCACTAATTGCTTTAAATACTTGTGTAATCTTGAAGAGATACAGACAGCTTCTTGGCCCTCAAACTTCTGACCCTGTAGAACATTGAAGATGCATCCAAAGGATTCTGCTGACAAGTACTACCTGCATCCTTAGAAAAACCCTATCAATGTAAATGTTTGTTTTGTATTACATGAAGGTATTTTGCTACTGCCCCTGCCACTTCCCCTCTCCAAGCTTTCACTCATACTGTGACATCTCTTATCCTTCACTTGCCCCAGGGTGCTGGATATGTCTCGGCAAGTGATTGCAACAAACATGCAGATTAAAATCAAATAAAACAACAATAATGATAATAATGATAACCTTTTCTACTAAAGGCACAAGGCCTGAAGTTTTTGGGGAGGGGGCTAGTCGATTACATTGACTCCAGTGTTTTACTGGTACTTAATTTATCAACCCCGAAAGGATGAAAGGCAAAGTTAACCTCAGCAGAATTTGAACTCAGAATAAAATGACAGATGAAATGCCATTTAGCATATAGCCTGGTATGCTAACGATCCTGCCAGCTCACCATTATTTCAAATTTTTGCCACAAGAGCAGCTTGGGGGAGGTGGGGATGGGTCAATTACATCAACCCAGTGTTCAGCTGGGGCTTATTTTATTGACCCTGAAAAAATGGAAGGCAAAGTTGACCTTGGTGGAATAGCAACGGGTGAAATACTGCTAAGCATTTTGTCCAGCATACTAACGATTCTGCCATGATGATGATGATGCTTTCTATTAATAGGCACAAGGGCTAAAATTTTGTGGAAGGGTGTAAGGTGATTACATCAACTCCAATGCTCAACTGGTACTTATTTTAATGACCCCAAAAAGGATGAAAGGTAAAGGTGACATCAGTGGAATTTGAACTCAGAATGTTTAAAAAAAGGATGAAATGTCAGTAAGCATTTTGACTGGTGTGCTAGCGATTCTGTAAGTTCACCACCTTAACAATAATGTAGATGATGATGATGATGATGATGATGATGATAACAATAATAATAATAATAACAACAACAACAATGAAGTTCAAACCCTACTGATAGGAAAACATACTTATCAGACTTTGTGCAAGTCTTAAAAATAAAAGAAAAAGAGCAATTTGACAAAGCTTTTTTACAGAGATGATGATTGCATTCTTAGTTAAAAGTTAAAGCTTGCATAAGTGTGAAAAACAACATAAGGGCTGTCAACTATGATTAAACTAAATTTAAGGAAATTTTTTTCCATTTTCCATTTTTTTTTAACCCTGCAGCCAGTCTTAAAACCTGAATCAACTAGACCTTGACTGGCTGACATCAACACATGTTAAGGTTCTTATTTATTGTCTTGTTTTCACAAATTTCATCTTTAATCACAGTTTTAATTTATTTATTTTTTCTTGTTGTTTATTTGTGGTTTTTAGTGTTTTGTTTTACCTTTTTCTTTCTATTTTTTTTGCGTGTGTGTTTTTAAATTTACAAACTACTACAGCCTGCATTATATTAATTCTGCTTTCTACACAACAACATAGATGATATTGGTCAAAAGAAACAAAACTGAATAGATTCTGCAATCTATTCGCTGCTGTATTTTCCAACAAATTGTATTGAATAAAAGATAGAATAAAAATAAAATAAAATAAAATAGAAAATATATCAAATATAGAATAAGAAAAAAAAAATGGAATGAAATAGAAAATTATTTAAGGAATTTTTAATGCAGCATGAATTGTATTTCTTGAGCAAACATCTGAATTTAGAATTTTGAACAGGAAAATAAATGAGAAAGAATTAATCAAAAAAAAAAAAAAAAGAACAGAAAAACAAAGAAAGAAAAAAGAAAACAAAGGGTAAATAAAAATAAACGCATCTCCATTTTCTTCTCCTTCACCTTCCCTGTGTGTATGCTAGTATGTGATTACACATATATACATATAGATATGCATGTATGTGTATGCATGTATATACATACATACATACATATATATATATATATATCTATAAACACACACATACACACATACAAATCTATGTAATGTATATATATGTATATATATATATTTATATATATGTATACACACATATATATATATATATATAGAGAGAGGCATATTTATATATATGCACACACACACACACACACATACATATATATAGATATACATAAATCTATACACCCTGGCACACACACACTTACACATGCACGCACGCACACACACACATGTACACAGGCATGCACACATACACATACATGTGAAGAAGGACATAGATGACTACAGCCAAATCGAATCTTACTCAAATCGTTACCAATACAATGACTTTCTAGATTTAGGTGTATCTATGAACCAGAGGGGGAGGGAGGTCATAGGGGCAGGTAAGTGATGCAACAGTGGCGGCATTAGTAGCAGTGGTAGTGGTGATGGTGGTGGATGCCTACTTTTCAGTGTATTTTCTGACTTATTAGATTCTTTACTTGATCACATATAAAATCATGCACAAACAAAATTATTGCATACCATATATACAAGTAAAAATCTTATGGAAACATACATACATGCATACATACATACATACATACATACATACATACATACATATATATATAGAAATAGAGAGAGAGAGAGACAAACATAGATACATGCATGCATACATACATACATGCATACATATATACATACATACATACAGACAAACAGACAGACATGATATATACATATATATATATATATATATATATATATATATATATATATATATATACATTCATGTATCTATGTGCACATACATACATACTTACATACATACATACATATGTATATACATGCATACAGAGATACATCATACATACATACCTATATGGAGACATATGTACATACATATATACATCCATATACATACACTAATATATAGATGTTCTTTTCCATGTCTATGCACGCATGAATACTACACAAAATCATAAGCATCCACAAGAATAAATACATATATGAATGGGTATGTGTGTATGTATGTGTGTGTTTGTGTGTGTGTGTGTGTATGTGTGCGTGTTTAAACATATATATATGCATTTAATGTACATAATATTCAATATATGCAGATAAGTATATTTATTCAAATGCACACACATACACACACATGCACATGTGCACACACACACACACACACACACACTCTCTCTCTCTTTCTCTCTCTCTCTTCCCTTCATATATACACACCTATTCTCCATGCTGGAGCACCACCTTTAGTCGAGAAATTTGACCCTAGGACTTATTCTTTGTAAGCTTAGTACTTATTCTATTGGTCTCTTTTGCCAAACTGCTAAGTTACAAGGATGTAAACACACCAGTATCAGTTGTTACAGTCTCACTGTGCTTACCAGGTCTTCGCAAGCATAGCACATCTCCAAAGGTCTCGGTCATTTGTCATCGCCTCAGTGAGACCCAACGTTCGAAGGTCATGCTTCACCACCTCATCTCAGGTCTTCGTGGGTCTACCTCTTCCACAGGTTCCCTCTACTGTTAGGGTGTGACACTTTTTCACACAACTGTCCTCATCCATATGCAACACATGACCATACCAGCACAGTCGTCTTTCTTGCACACCACATCTTCTTAATGTCCAACTTTTCTCTCAGGGCGCTTACACTCTGTCATGTATGCACTCTGACATTATACATGCAGCAGAGCATATTAGCTACATTCCATGCAAGCTGTTTGCACACATGTGTCATACATTCTACCCATTACTCTGAGCGAGAGGCACTTTGTCACCAGCAGAGGTAGGAGCTCTCTGAACTTTTCCCAGGTTATTCTTATTCTAGCAGCTACATTCTCAGAGCATCCACCCCCGCTACTGACATGGTCACCTAAGTAATGGATGCTATCAATTACTTGTAGTTTTTCCCCCTGGAATGTGACGGAAGCTGTTTTCCTCACGTTTTATATATATTCTCACACATTTATACATGCGTATTACACACACACACACACACGCACACACACACACACACACACACACACACACACATATACGTTTATGTGTATGTCTTTGTATATGTACTGAATAAGAAAGAGAAATTATCATATATCTCTGTACTGAATAATATTAAACAATGACTGTACTATACACACACATACACAGACATCAAGAGAGGGAGAGAGAGAGAGAGAGAGAGAGAGAGAGAGAGAGAGAGAGAGAGAGAGAGAGAGAGAGAGAGAGAGAGGGGAGAGAGAGAGAGAGAGAGAGAGAGAGAGAGAGAGAGAGAATTAGAGAGTAATCGAGAGAGAAAGAGAAGTGTGAGATAGTAAATGGGTAGAAATATATATATATATATATATATTTAATGTAGTAATATAGTAATGCCCTTATATAAATATAAATATATATTTCAGGAATAAATGATGGATTTCTTCCCTTATGAGG
Organism: Octopus bimaculoides; assembly: GCF_046866305.1. Taxonomy (NCBI): domain Eukaryota; kingdom Metazoa; phylum Mollusca; class Cephalopoda; order Octopoda; family Octopodidae; genus Octopus; species Octopus bimaculoides. The sequence continues at coordinate 40,672,736 of NC_142933.1, read as the reverse complement.
TTTTTTCACGCTAGCTGCTTGATAAATTCTTGTAAAAGAATTCATCCTATTATTGAATTTATATATATATATATATATATAGACAGACAGATAGATAGATAGACAGATAGATAGATAGACAGATAGATAAATAGATAGATGAAGATTGACGAGATGTTACTGAGATTCACTAGTAGTTACGATATGTTGCAATAGAAACCAGCTGTCAGTTGACAATTAGAATGCATCTTTCGAAGGGATAGTTTCAGATATGGAGTTGAAACATAGATAGTTGTTGCTGTTGCTTCTACAGCTGCAGCCCACAGCAACCCATGGTAGCTCACAGCAGCAGTAGAAATAGTACTTGTTACCAGTTCAATTAAAATTATTTGTAACATCTTTAACTCTTTTGTGTTCATATTACTCTGTGAGATAAAGCGGCAAGCTAACAGAATTATTAGCACACTGGGTGAAATGCTTAGTGGTATTTCATCTGATGCAATGTTCTGAGTTCAAATTCTGCCAAGGTCAACTTTGTCTTTCATCCTTTTGGGGTGGTCGATAAATTAAGTACCAGTTGCACACTGGGGTCGATGTATTCGACTTAATCCCTCCCCCCACATTTGTGCTTCCAGCAGAAAGGATATTTATTACTCTGTAAGATATAGTGCTCATTTATTCATATTATTTTGAATTAACCAGGGATTATCTTTGTAGCCTTGAAATTTTGGCGATGTGGTTGTTTATTCTTAGAATGACATTGTAGGATAGGTGTGACATGCCAGATCTGATCAGTTTGAACATAAACAGGTAGAATATTTGGGCCAAATATGGCCAGTTTAAATGCTAATGGATTAATCATGGGTGTTCTAACTTTGACTAGTCTGTTACTGGCGAAGTGTGTCTTGGACTACTCTATCCGTTTAATCCTCCAGTCCTTCCATTCCAAAGTTTTTATCCCACTGGAATTCCCTTGTTGTTATGTTTGCTCTGTATACATCAAATTGGAACTAGTATTGCAAAAAAAAAAAAAATGCTATGGATAAAGCCCTTTCGGATCTTTTTTAAAACGGGGGCCACATTTTTCATTAAAGAAACACTTTGAAACTTGGAACACTGGTAGAATGTGTCATATAAAACATCTTTTTCTCTTAGTCTTCTTAAAAAAAAAAGAAATCCATAAATTATTCCATGTTAAAGTTGTCGTATTTCTGTAATTTCAACCAATCACTGACGTCCATTCAGCCGATATACATTAAGTGCCGACTACATAAACAAACGATTCTGAAACAATTAACCCTAACCCTAACCCTAACTCTAACCCTAACCCTAACCCTAGGGTTAGAGTTAGGGTTAGGGTTAGGCTTAGGCTTAGGGTTAGGGTTAAAGCAAATTTAAAATGAAAAAAGCAAATAAAACGAAGAATCGTTTTGTTTATGTAGTCGGCACTTAATGTATATCAGCTGAGTGGACGTCAGTGATTGGTTGAAATTAACGAAATAAGACAATTTTTTACATGAAATAAATTTGAATACAAAAATATTTTTCTGTTCTATAACACAAAATAGATAAGTATACGAAGTTTGAAAGTCTTTCTGTACCAAAAACACTACGTAAAACATTAATGATAAATGTGGCCCCCGTTTTAAAAAAGATCCGCCCTTTCCTTGAGATCAAAACAATTATTAAAGCAAGAATTTTTAAATGTGTCCTTGGTCAATCAAGAGCTGATCAGGAGCTAAACAGTAACAATCACCACCAACGCCACCACTATCACTGTTGCTGCAGCACTTGCCACTACCATCAACGTTGCTGCAGCCATTGCCACTACCACTACCACCACCATATGAACATTGCCAAGATTAAAGTATACCCCAGTAAAATTTGAACTTCAGATACAGAATAATGAATCTAACTTTTGAGTTCAGAGATTATGGTTTTTTTTTTTTTTGGTTTTTTTTGCTTCCTCTGCTACCTTACCTGCCTTCAGTACTTTTGTAATGAAAATGACAATGCTTGAAATAAAGAAACTAAATGTTTAAACATTTCCAATAGACGATTTAATTCTACAGCTCTGTTATCAAAGATCTTAGTTTGTATATCTATTATGTCTTGAGGATACTGAACAAATCTAAGCTACAGGCTAAGTTTTCAATGGTGAATGAGTTTGATGATATTATGTGCTTGTTTACTGCACTGAGTAAAATGTAATTTGTAATGCTAGATAGACAATATGATGAGAATGGAAGCTAAGATTTAGACAAAAACTAATGTTCTGAGCAGTTGATTGCTATAAACTTAATTAGAAGTGTGCCAAATAAGATTTGAAATTAGATAGCTAGAACTGGCTTTAGGAGTAATGGGAAAGTAATGCAGCAAATAGTGGAAAATGAAAAATATACTTGATGATAGGCAAAACATGTGCATGCACACACACACACACACACACACACACACACACACACACACACACACACACACACACACAGATATGTTCTTGCACGAGCTAACACATGCACATATGATGGGAAGACTTCACAAACGAAGACGAACTGCATATAATTGAAAAGAAAGAGAAATGGTAAAAAGGGTAAAAGAATAAATGAAGACTAATGAAAATTAATAAAATGCTAAATCAGAAAACAAATGACATGTTAGCCATGTGAAATTAAGCATTCTTCATGGATATAATGTTGCTGTTATTGTTGTTGTTTAACCTAATGTCACTTTTGATGAGGCTGGTCTATATTAAGAAGATTCTAGTTACATTTATCCAAATTTTTGTTTATCCATAATGACATTATCCAGTGCAAGACTAGGGTGAAATTTGAGGGAGATTTAACTGCTATTTTTAACAGGTTAAGTCAGTGCCGTCTTATCTTATAATACTTCATAATCTCACGGAAGTATCTTATAATACTTCATAATCTCACAGTGCAAGATTAGGGTGAGGTTTTTGCAGGAGATTTAACTGTAATTTTTAACAGGTCAAGTAATGCCATCTTATCTTATAACGTTTTATAATCTCACTGAAGTCAATGCTGCCTCTCATCTTTCTAGTGTTGAAAAAGAAAAGTTCCATTTTAGGATGGTCAATTGGATGACATTATCAAGTGCAACATTAGGGTGAAATTTGAGGGAGATTTAACTGCTACTTTTAACAGGTTGAGTCAATGTCATCGTATCTTATAATACTTCATAATCTCACTGAAGTCAATGCTGCCCCTTATCTAACCAGATTTGAAGAAAAAAAGTTCCATTTCAGGATGCTGGATTGGAATTGTAAAAACATAAGATTAAATACCTTTTGGTATTTCTCGCAGTTCTTTGTGTTGTTAATTCAAATCTGTCTATGGTCTATTTGTATAGTAGTCTTAACCCATTATCCACACAGTCTGACACATTGGGTGTCTATAGACCTTCACTCAGTCTCAAGTATTTAGCCTAGGTCTCTGATTAGAGAATGCTTCCCTCCACCTCACTGATCAGTCTTGGAGGCCCTGTAAAGAGTCATGCCAACTACCCCCCCCCCCGAATAAATAAATAAAATAAATCTTTTATCTTTTATCTTTTACTTGGATTGTGACTATGCTGTGACACCGCTTTGGAAAGTTTAGTGGAGCAAGTTGACACCAGGACTTATTCTTTAAATCTGGTACTAATTCTGTTGCTTCCTTTTGCCAAACTAATAAGTTATGGGAATTTAAGCAAACTGGTACAAGTTATCATGTGAGCAGGGGGACAAATACAAACACAAACACACACACACACACACACACACACACACACACACACACACACACACGCACACACACAAATACAACACACGCACACTCTCTCTCTCTCTCTCACATGCACACACATGAACGCACATTCACACTCACACATAAATGCGATTCCACATAATTCTTGTTTGAAATAAAATAAAGTAATAATTTGTAAATTTTTAGCCAGCAAATAGAATATTTATTCTCAGAAGCTCACATATCATATCTGATCTGTAGTATAGTGTTTTTATGTACAAAGAAATTCATATATGCTAATATTAAGAAGCCAGCTAAAAATTAAATTTTATCGCAAAAGATTATGAATAGTACATTAGCCTAAATTGTCTTAAAAGCCTATAAATACTATATATAACAAGAAACATCTTAGAATGGCTACAAGTGTAGATAATCAGTTATTATCCACAATATTAGTTTTTAATATTTCATATGAGATAAAATACATTGATATACATAGAAATATTTTAATCTAATGAAAATAAAACTTTATTATATTTTTATGTTTTTCTAATACAAGTGAGTGAAAAAACTTTGTAGTCGAATTCTTATGTATTATTCACTCCACCTAAGCTTAACCTTTCACCACAAGGTCCAGTCCAGTCCTTGTTGTAATGTGGTGGGTTGTGTGCCTTAATGTAATGTGGTGGGTTGTATGCCTTAATGACCTCAAGAGCTATGTTAGTGGAGCACAAGCTCTTGACAGGGGTCCTCATGCTGGACCAGTCAAAGGATTGAGACCAGACTAATACTGATCATTTCTTGCCAGAAGTAAAAATGGGTTTGCATATGGTCAACATCCCTACATTGAAAAAATGCAGAGCTGTAGAAGCATCAATGACAAGACCTGGAAGATGACAGCCTAGAATTGAGAAAAGTTGAGATAACTTGTCAATGGATTATGTTCCATAGGGAGTAAAAGGCTTAAGTAAGTAACTAATCTTACTCTTGATCATGGCAACAAAAACTGTATACTTTTAAGATTAGCTTGTTAGATAAGCACAGAGAAACAATTATGGTTGGTTGTTTTGCTATTTTTTAATCTCCAAGTCAGTCCTGATTAAATAAGCCTGAGCTAAAAGGCTCTCATCTTGAAAACCTCATTGTCTTTAGTACATCTAGGACTCATCATCATCATCATTATCGTTTAATGTCCGCTTTCCATATTGGTATGGGCTGGATGGTTTTGACTGAGGACTGGAAAACCAGAAGGCTGTACCAGGCTCCAATCTGATCTGGCAAAGTTTCTACAGCTGGATGCCCTTCCTAACGCCAACCACTCCAAGAGTGTAGTGGGCACTTTTTATGTGCCACTGGCACAAGGGGCAGTACTGGTATCGACCACACTTCAATAGTGCTTTTTACATGCCACCAGCACAGGACTAGTCAGGCAGCACTGGCATCGACCACACTCGAATGATGCTTTTTACGTGCCACTAGCATGGGTGCCAGTTAGGTGGTACTGGCATCGGCCATGACGATAACTTCACTTGACTCACATTGTCATATGTGTCTGACATCCCTTTTTTTAAGATGATAGGGTACAGTTTGAGGGAAATATTGTGAATATTTCTGGTAAATCAAGCAACATAATATTAATTGAGAGAAAAGTAATAATTTTTGGTGAAAATAGGAGCTAGCTTAGTGGTTCCCTATTTGAAAGTGGAAGCAGGGATATTGTCAGGGTGTTTTCTTTCAGAAGTTTTGCATTTAGTGTTAAAGAGGATTGGCTCTGGAGGTATTTTTGTGAGTGGAATTAAAAACAAATGGAAAATAAATGCTGGAGATTTGTCTGTAGAGTTCTTTATTATAGAATTGAAAAAAGCAAGTAAAAGGATTGTTTTCATGAGAAAAGCCTATTAGGAAAGATTAAATGTTCCAGCTATAATTTAGGTGGCAAAAAGGAATATATAATACCCTTAAATATCATTTTGCATTATGGCTGATAATTTTATACTAATTAAAATGAGAATATCTTCTAGGTGTTTTTTCTTTTTTAGCTGCAGTTGAACTGATGGATACTACTAATCAATTGGTGACTGTTGTGTTATGGATTTAGAATTGTTGTTGTTCCTTAGCCCCACGTCAGCTTTGATAATGCAGGCCTATGATCAAAGATATTTCTGCCATACCCACCCCATCTATATATCTCTCTGTAAGTCTATTGCTGGATAATTCGAACAATGTGCTCTTGCAGTAAAACTGCTCTGTGTAATTTAAGAAAGATTTGACTGCTCTTTCTGGAGCACTACATAAAGGATCATCTGTTGGTTTGTAGATATCATCATTAACTTCTCAGATGTGGAGTGATATACCTAGAACTTGAATCACTTTTTTTTAACTATCTTGAATTGGTCTGTGGATAAAGTGTTAATCTTGATTTATTATATCCATCTTTTATCACTGCACTGATTTCTTGGCCAATCCAATCAGCAGACATCATTTTGTAAATCCCATTAACTTCCCTTAATCTAAGTATAAGCATCATAACATTGTGCTGATTTGATTTATAAGTGGATTATCAGTCATATTCAATGCTTTATCCAGATTCCATCAAGGTTAATTCAATATCATATACATTCGAAAAGGTATATAATGGCAAAACATTATATTACAAATGGTTTTCATCAATAATGGAAACACCAGCAAATGACCTAGATTTTTCTCCATCTCCAATCCTGTGTTTGCTAGACTATACATGCACCAGTTTCTGATTTTGAAGAAACCATACATAACTGTCTGCTCCGTAGATAACTTTACCTGATTCTCATTGAGTGTTAATTAACCTAGTCACATATATTTCCACATAATTCTTCATCCACAAATATCCATGTTAAGTATATTGAGTGTAAATTCTGCTTATAGATTTATGAGAATTAAGATAACCATACATCTGCTTAGTAATGAGAGTTTCTAGTAGAGAGATGGTATATATGCATTCAGTATAGGTGCACAGTTCAGTTATTTGGTAAACTAAGCTTCAGGTGCATGTTAACTCTCTTTAATTGCTAATGAGTAAACCTTTTAATCTTAAGTATAGCAAGCTTGTTTCAATGTTGTTAGCACTTATGACAATGCCAAAATCAAAACCTGATTTGTTCTGTCTTCTTTTAACATTGCTTTATTTATTTATTTATTTATTTATTTATATTTTTTTAAAAATTTTATTCAAGCATGGTGACTGCCAAACTGCTTGAATTCTACACTGAAGGTAAACTGTAAGAAACCACGAGCCACTAGCCTGTGGTTCAATTCTCATCCTTCCCAGTATTCCTACACATGTGACATTTTCTAAAAACTGCATCTTGAACTCTGAGTACTCGCTAACTTATTTTAGTCATGGTTCTTAAACAACGCATAACAGTGCACTTGTGCATTGTTTAAAATTTCTATTCATGCCACAGAATTTTTATAAATATTATTAAAGGTTTTACAAAATTCATTCTAATGTTTCAATTCCTTGAAAAAAACAAGTTATTCATTATTTTGTTATACACAAATATGATTAATAAAGTAAGGTATGCAATAGCTGTTTTTCTGAATTTTTGCCAATTAAACATTGTTTATTCTAACTATCCATGTGAAGTACACTGGTATTTATTTTCCTTTTCATCTTCAGTGCACCACAAATTCAAAAATATTAAGAACTACTGCATTACAAGTGCAGGTATGGCTAAGTGACCACATGGCACCTTGGGTAAGTGTTTTTTGCTGTAGCCTCGAGCTGACCAAAGCCTTATGAATGAGTTTGGTAGACAGAAACTGAAAGAAGCCCTTCATATATATATATATATATATATATAAAAGACTTTCTCATTTCCTGAGCATTATATGTATATATATATACATATATATATATGTATGTTTGTGTGTATATGTATGTGTGTCTGTTTAGTCCCCCCAACATCGCTTGACAACTGATGCTGGAGTGTTTATGTCCCCATGACTTAGCGGTTCTGCAAAAGAGACCAATAGAATAAGTACTAGGCTTACAAAGAATAAGTCCACGGGTCAATTTGCTTGACTAAAGGTGGTGCTCCAGCATGGCAACAGTCAAATGACTGAAACAAGTAAAAGAGTAAAAGAGTAAACTCGTCTTTGTCTTGTTTTTTTGTAAATACTCACTATCTATCTATCTATCTATCTATCTATATCTATCTATATATATAGATATAGATATATATACACACATATATACATATACATACATATATATATACATATACATACATATATATGTGTGTGGGTGGGTGTGGGGGACTTTGTACCTGTGTTTGTCTCCCCCCCCAGCTACC
>NC_142933.1:40647180-40659680 GCF_046866305.1 Octopus bimaculoides | reverse complement strand
CAAATGAAACCATGATCTATGAATGCATACTTGTTTATCTAAGACATAGATAAACATAATTCACACTCAACAGACTACCAACTCAAACTTGCATTGATCACTTTTATGGTTTTGCACAACAAAATAAACAAAAACACACCTGTACCTGTGTATATGAATATATATATCTATGTACGGGTGAGTGTGTATACACTTTCAATGGAAATGAAAAAGAGACTTATCTGCATATACATTCATTATCATGTATGTATCATATATTATGTATATATACATATTGTATTGTGTATATATATATGCATAAATATGCATACATATATGTATCATATATAAAATACATATATAATGTATACATACACTCACACACACACACACACACACACACACACACACACACACACACACACACACATATATATATATATATATATATATATATATATATCATTAATTCACATGAAAGAATACACTACTTATGTAATAAATAAGAATGGCAGTTTCTGAATGTGGGTTTCTTGTGTTATCCTCTTCTGTTCAATATGGCATATCCTTTACCCTCCTTACCCAAATTGCTACAATATCTTGAATTTTGTGAATGCTTATATATTGAATATCGAACCATTTATCAGTTTACTAATAAGGTTTGTAAGTATTTATGTGTATGTCTTGTGTTTGGTTTTATGCCAATTTATAGCTGTCTATGTATTTGTCTTACTGTGAGAGTGAGTGTGCATTTGTGTGAGTGTATATTAACTAAATTCCTGACTCACTATACATATACATACATACATACATACATACATACATACATACATACATACATACATACATACATACGTACGTACATACATACATATGTACATACATACATACTTACATATAAATATATATATATATATATATATATATATATATATATATATATATATATATATATATATATATATAGATATAGATATAGATATATATAAAGGATATAAGGGTGTGTGTGTATATATATATATATACGTATATAATGTGTAAAAGGGTAAAAGGGTTATATATATGTATATATACATATGTATATATATACATATATATATATATATATATATATATATATATATATATATATATATATATATACACAAATATATTTTTGATTTAATAATAGTTTATATTTATTGTACATGTACATGCATGGGTATAATGTGTGTGTGTGTGTGTATAGACATATACATATATATTTGTTTGTATATGTATATAAATATGTATATATATATATATATATATATATATATATATATATATATATATATATATATATATATATATATATGTAAATATACATATATACATGCATATGTGTGTGTGTGTATACAATGCAACACGCATACATAAATGTATTTATTTGTATACACACACAGATGTATTTGGAAACTGTATCAAGGGGATGGTTACAAATACTAAAAAAAAAAATGTACAAAGAATAGAAAGTAAGTAAATTAATAAATTCCTTTCATGTCATATTTTCCCTCTAAAATAAGCTAAACACTTTTGCTGTCTTGCTTGATGAAAGCCGAACATGATAACAAGAATTTCACAATCACCATATTAACACACATACACACGGAAGAAAAAACTAGCAGGAAATAATGGCAAGGTGGGGAGTTTATAGTGGTAGGGGTGAAAAAAACTAGGGTGGGGAAATATGTAAAAAAAAAAAAATAAAAAGAATGCTCTTCTTTCCTTTCCCATCTACCTAATGTAGAATATCTTTCAATTGAATTATTTGAAATATTCTGTGAAATAATATCCATATGAAAGAACTTTTGGATTATATTATTGATGAATCTCCTCTCAGCTATATCATGTCAGCTGTGGTTTTATGTGTAATCCATTATGGTTTTATATCAATGTCTATCAGGAATCTCAAGGGAGAGCTAGCTAGTCTTCCCTAGAATGAGGTGTGTGCTGTGTACTTCGTGATGCAATCTGTTGATTTTGTTTGTTTGAAAGAGAGGTACTCTGCATGCATAAAAATTCATCGTTTACTCTGACTTGTCCTCTGTCTCTTACCTTTATAATTGACAATTCCATTACAGCATCATTTCAACAACAACGATGACAATAACAACAACAACAACAATAACAAAGCAGTGAATGACATGGTATAGTTTACCATGATATGGCATGATATGATACCTTGATTGGTATGTATGCATTTTGCTCTCTCGCTCTCTCACTCACTCTCTCTCCCCTCTCCCTCTCGCTCTATTTCTTACTATTCCTCTTTCGCAGAGGTTGACTGATTTTTCTCTTCTGCTTCTGATGCAAGAGATTTCCATTTCATAAACACTATGTGTCAATGGATATGTCTGTCTGTTTGTCTAATTGTCAACTGGATTTTATTTGATGCATGACAAAAACTAACCAACACCATTATCATGAGTACTTACAGTATATATATATATATATGCATATATTGATAGATGGATAGATCTACATGTCACATATCATTACCACCACTACCGATGGTATAAAAAGTATCATATCCTCTTACTATTACTACTCCTACTACAACAGCAACAATGATGACGACAACCACTACCACCACCTTCACCAGCACCATCATCACCAACACTACCAGCACCACCATCATCACTACTACTACTATGACGATGACGACGAAGACAAAGACGACGATGATGATGACGAACACCCCACCACCACCACCACCCCCACTACTACTACTACTACTACTACTACTACTACTACTACTACTACTACTATCATACAATCACCACTTCTATAACCTGACCCACCATCACCACCACTGCAACCTGAGCTACTGCTATGAAAGCCAATAGTTCCTTTTCACCATCATGAAAGCTACTACCACATCCTTTTACCATCAATACCACTTACTCCTCAACCACAATTGCTACAAAAAAACCAGCTACCACTAGCCAGCCATTGCCACGACAACCGTTACCACCACCACCACCACCACCACCACCACCACCACCACCAACAACAACAACAACAACAACAACAACAACAACAACACCATCGCTACATGTTCACTGCCACCAATACTGCTATCTCCCCTCTACCGCCACCATCTACTAGTTTATAAACTCTACTGCCACTACTGTTGCTGCAACTGTTGCTGTAAGTGCTGTTACTAATCATTGATGCACTATGTATTAAAACTGGACAGATCAAACAGAGAACTGCTCAGTCAACTGAACTGTCACTAATGTATAATAACAGTGCAACCTGACGAGTCTTTGAGGGAGGCCTCTAATAAACCATTCCTCGACCAGCTAGAAATAGCAGCCTAATTATTCATTCCCTCAAATCTCTAGATCTTAAAAAAGAAAGGAAGGACGTATTAGAATAATCCTTTCTACTATAGGCACAAAAACTGAAATTTTGTGGGAGGGGACCAGTTGATTAAATTGATCCCACTGTTTCATTGGTACTTAATTAATCCTTTTCTACTCTAGGTACAGGACCCAAACTTTTGGGGAATGGGGCCAGTCAATTAGATCGACACCAGTACACAACTGGTACTTAATTTATCGATCCCAAAAGGATGAAAGGCAAAGTTGACCCTGGCGGCATTTGAACTCAGAACATAAAGACAGATAAAATACTGCTCAAACATTTTGCTCAGTATGCTAACGCTTCTGCCAGCTCACCGCCTTGATGTATTAGAATAATATAGTCTCAGAGAGTATCAATATATAAGTGTAAGCTAAACCTGTAGTTCTCCACCATTTATAACAAATGGATTTCTTTGATTACTATAGTAATTCTGGTGGATCCCAACAGCCATTCAATGCTTTAAACACTAGTTTTGTAAATATTTATTTTGAAGTTCCTATTTTGTTTATCATCCATTCGCTTGTGTTGGTTGAAAGAGAAAGAAACTTAGGTGTTTCTTGTAATAAATACATTCAAAGCAAACATTTTTTAACAGACTCATAAAATACTTCTGTGGATCCAATTTACTATTTTGCTAGTAATCTTATAGGGACTCTAAGGAGTTGTATAGACTGTGGTTGAGAGCTGCTGAGCTAAACAAACTCCTGCTTAGGGGTCATAATCCAAATAGTTATAAAATAATTAAAAAAATGTTTCCAATATTTGCAAATTTTTTACAAGGGGCCCCCTATAAATTTTATATAAGTTAGAATCTCACCAAGTCTAAATCTGGTACTGGCCCCAATTATTACCTCCGCCAAGGAAGGAGGTTATGTTTCCATTGGCATTGGTTTGTCTGTCTGTCAATCTGTGTGCAAAATAACTCAAAAAGTTGTGAACAGTATTTGATGAAACTTGCAGAAAAGGTTGGTAATGACACAAGGAATAGATGATGAAATTTTGGTAGTGATCTGGGAATTTTTGTGGATTCTTGAAGGATTTTTTATTTCTATAGTTACTTTACATGAAGTACTACAATGTTACGTTCTTTGATTATCTCCCTTGAAAACACGCTGTTTCCACGTAACCTATGGTGGCGTTGCTGTTTAGAGACAGTGTTGATGATGACGATGGTCAAGATAATTATGGGAGGAGGATAAAATTGTATCGGTGGTTATAATGGTGACAGGAGTGGTGTGATGTGTGATACTGAGGAAATGGTGGTATTAGTGGTGGTGATGATAGTGTTGGTTGTGTGATGGTGGTATTGCAGTGGTTATACTGGTTGTGGTGGTGAAAGTGACTGTCAAGTTAACCATCATGATAACATTGATGGCAGTATATATGGTTGAAGTGGAAGCAATGACAATGCTGCTGATGATGCTGGTGGTTGTGAACTGCTTCAGGTGATTCCTGTTTTTAAAGGTTTTTTTTTTCTTAAAATCATACGGCTGCGTTATTTTTTTACCCCCACCAAGGATGTTATGTTTTTGCCGGCGTTGATTTGGGAAATTGGGCGATTTTCAGCATGTGTGTATATGGGTGGAAATGAGGTGCTTGGCAGAGGTCTGTGCTCTCTGAGTGCTTTTCTAATTCTATTTAATGGTTTAGTCCAAAGAAAGAGAAAGCAAGCAAGAAAGAGATGGTTGGGGAGATGGTGATAGGAGAAAATGACTGAACACATGACTTATATTTTATTTATTGACCCTGGAAAGAGCAAAGGCAAAGCTAAACCCATCAGGATTTGAAGTCAGGATGCTGAGAACCAGAACAAAATACAGGTACTTTATCCATCACCTTAATAACAGCTCTGCTGATTTGTCATATACTAACTTCCTAAATGCTTGAAGCTTACTAACTTCCTACACTAAGATCCCTGGATCATACTTACGTATTGCTATATATTAAGTGCCTATATTTTTTATTGGTTTGGCTGGAGGAAGGGGCAGTGAACCATGGCTTTGAAGGCCTTCTGAAGCTGGTTAGATTAATATATGTGTATGTTATGCACACAAATACCACCCCACACACATATACATTCACAATTCATGTAAATATTTCAAACAACATCATATATATATCTTAAACTAATGGTAATGATGAAAATACAAGTTATGTTGGCAAATAAAGTATTTAACATAAATCGATGCATATTAATCCAGCAATTTATGGCTCTGCTAGTTATATTTAATCTCAAATTGCATTTAGCAGATTATAAACAATTTATATATACACATACATATACATAATACAAGCATATACACATACAGGTGTGTGTCTTCCGCTCCTCACTCCCTCTCTCTCTCTATCTATCTATCTTTATACATATATATTTATGTATATATACACAAACATCCTTACATACATGTATATGTGTGTGTATTTGTGTAGGTGTCCGCACTTAAACAAACACACAAAAAAACAAAAAATGGCAAAGCTATATAGCATTATCATACTTGATTTGACATATCTGGTTGCACATGTTCACAGATCCATGAAATCATATGTATGGAAATACAGCTATCATTTAATTTGTCAATGTATATGTGTGTATATACGAGGCTTATGCATATATTTTAAAGATTAAATTAGAATATCAAATGAGTTTATGATAATAAAATTTGATTGATAGTTAAAGAAATGAAGATTTGACATCCAGTTAATCATGTATAAAATATCATACACATACACATATATTTATATATATATATATTTATATATATGTGTGTGTGTATGTATATATGTATATAATTTAATACATTTTTTCCTTTGATAATATAAAAAGTAAATGCAAATATATGTATAAAATATGTAGAAATTTATTCATTGCTTATGGAATGGTAATGTGAATTGTTCCTGGTATTTTTAATTCATTTATATTACTATGGTAATATATCTTTTAGTGAGAAGGTGCATATGAAACAGGCAACTTTTGGGTATGTGAAGTGTTGAAGGTTAATGTAAATATTCTAAATTTAAACAGTTTATAAATAGAAAGCAGCCACTCCATTATATGTTAGAGAAAATAGTTTAGAATGAAGCTCTGTTCAGTCTAAAACAGAAATCTTCTGTGAAGACACCAAGTTGATGTAAAATCTCAATATATATTTTGGAGTTCTGTATCAGAAGCTGATCAAAATGTAAACACTTCCCAGAAATTATGAATTCAAACATACACAGAGAAAACCACATATGAAGTAGAAGTAAATATCTGTGCATACTTGAAATTTCTAGTATTTTATAAGAGTTTCTTACTGAAAGTCTATACTTTTCAGCCATTTCAAAAATCAATGAACTGGGGAGAAGCACTGCAAAACACAAATGCCCCATGTGGTAGTACGACTTCAGCTGAAGATGCCAGTTGGCAAACTGATGCTGGAGTGTTACAACAATTGGCTCTTAGCGGTGGGAGCCTGAACTACAAAGGATTTGTTCCACACAGAACATTCCCAGTGACTTTTGGTTACCCCCTCATATTTGTACTAAATCTGTTGAAAGTAACATTGGATCAAGCAAATAAACATACAGGCATAAACATGGTTGTGTGTTCTGCCACCAACACTGTAAACAAAGCAACGCTGCTTCATAACAAGTGTTGGTTTGTTTATGTCCCTGTGACTTGGCAGTTTGGCAAAAGGCACTGATAGAATAAGTACCAGACTTTAAAATAAACATTGAGGTTAATCTGTTAGATTTACAACTATCATGGTGGTGCCCCTGCATGGCTGCAGTCAAAGGACTGAAACAAGAAAACGGATTTTTATTGATTTTGACAATGAGAATTCAGTATTTGATCAACTGATCTCTCTCCTCATTGGGTTAACATGTAAATAAATAGCCAAAAATTCCATAACACATAGCCATCATGAACTTAATTCTCAGACAGAATCAGCATGACATGGTATGTAATAAGGTTGGGCTTTTGAATTACAGGTACAAGGTGATGACAGAGGACCAAGGTATGTGGTACATTGCTGTCTTCAAGATGACCTGCCCACCACACACAATAGGATCAAGATTTTAAAATCATCATGCCTCATAAAAAAGCATTGGCATGGGTACTGGAGCTGCATAAAAAGCACTGGTGCTGGTGCTGGTATAACATAAAAAGCACTAGTGATGGTGCCATGTAAAAATCACCCAGTACACTTTGTTAAGTGGTTGGCACTAAGTGGGGCATCCAGCTGTAAAAACCAAGCAAAAATAGATTATGGAACTTGGTGCAGTCTCTGGCTTTGCCAGTTCCTGTCAAGCCATGCAACCCATGCCAGCATGAAAAATGGACATTAAATGCTGCTGCTGCTGCTGCTGTTGTTGTTGTTGTTGTTGCTGCTGCTGCTGCTGATGATGATGATGATGATGATAATGATTCTATTATCTGTGCAAGCCTTCTTGCACAGTTTGTGTCAACTGAATTTTACTTATTTGGCTTGAGTTGGTGCAAGCTATGGTGTAGTTTTGACAAAGATCCATTTACTTTCATGTCTTATACCAATTACTTATTTCAGTTACTGTACTGGGGCTCCACCTTCTGGGATTCAAGTCAGACAGCTTAACCCCAGTACTTACTTGGTCTCTTTTGCCAAACTGTTAAGTTTAGGGAACAAAGAAACCAACACCAGCTGTGAAGCAGTGTTGGCTTGTTTATGGTGTAGGAGAAAGGAGACAAACACAAAGACACATACACACATACATACATAAATACATACATGCATACATACATACAGACATACATGCATATATGTATATATATATATATATATATATGTGTATGTGAGTGTGCATATGTATATGTATATATATATATATATATATATATATATATATATATATATATATATATATATACATATATATATATATATATATATATATATATATATATATATAAATATATAAATAAATATATAAATAAATAAATAAATATATATATATATATATATATATATATATATATATATATATATATATATATATATATATATATATATATATATATATATATATATATATATAAGTGTGGAATGGAGTGAAAGCATTTGAAGAGGTCAGGGTAACACATGCAAGACTCAAGAGAGATTTAAGGAAGAATGTTATGATCAAGAAGGTGAATCACAATAACCTTTATGTGTGCACAGTTTGTGACAGACCATGCCATTCTTTTGCTGGGCTAAAATCTCATTTGCAAACCCATGGAAACTGAAACTCCACCAACTATTCTGCCTATATATCTGTGCACACCCCACCTTTCAATGCAATGTATGCTAGAAGGTTTGCAAATCTAATAACGGAGGCCTGAAAAAACATTTTAAGATCCACAAAAATAAGAACTTATCTGCAGCTCTTGGTGGCCCAAATCGCATACGCAATCAATGTGGGTGTCTTTTCAAAGCATAAAAAAACCTCAGTAGAATGTGGTTTGTGTTAGGAAAAGTATCCAGTCATAGAAACCAGGCCAGACAACTGAAGCTAGGTGCAGCTCAGCAGCTTGGCAGTTCCAGTCAAACCATCTAACCCATGCCAGCATGGAAAATGGATGTTAAATAATGATAATGTTGATGATTTTTTTGGTTCAGAAAAAGAGACCAATAAAATAAGTATCAGGTCATTTTGTTCGACTAAACGCTTCAAGGTGATGTCCCAGCATGGCTGCAATCTAATGAGTGACGCAAGCAAAAACTAAAACAAAAAGATAAACATTAGATACTAAAAATGTACTTATTGATGTTAACTCTTAAATAGAACCAGTTATATTAGACACTAATATGATTAGACATTAATATAACTAACTTTGAAGACTTACAAATCTAAATACAACTAAATATTTCAAACCAAGAAGTAAATACTTGTACAATATAAAGCTATAATTATGATACTGAATCAACATCTATATGAGAGAAAAAGAAGATATATTTTGAGAAGGTCTACAATCCTGAACTGGACGAAAGTTTTGGCATAGTTAAATATAGAATCCCTTTGATAGTGAAGCAGCTCATATACTTATGTTACTACCTCTACACTAATAACACCATTAAGCAGCCATTTCTCACTTCATGCATACAGTTATTGTGGCCCACATGTAACCTTCAAATGCTACCGACCAGATTAGCACATCTTCGATGAATAGAGAGCTTCATAACATCTGAAGATAAATAACCATATTGCTGTACATATGCTTTCCATGAATAACATCCAAATCGAATCACAACTCATGATAGGCCAAACAGTTCGTAATAGCTTGTGTAATTCATTTCACAAAATATGGCTTCCTTGTACAAAACGAAAAACTAGTGTATCCATGAATATTTGGGCAGTTTTTACCAGACATATTTATATACTTTACACTAGAAAATTACTTGTCGTATATACTAAGACACAAAATTAATTCTAAACATTTACAGGATGGCAAGTGGACTAAGACTCTGAGTTTACAACAGACCTTTTTCTTATAAGAATAAATAAAGATTACACACACACACACACACACACACACACACACACACACACATGTATGTGTATTTATTGGACCGCCACATTTAGCTGGAAAATATGTTTTGTGATTCCGTACTGCTACTGTATACTTCTTGCTCAGAAATTTAATATTGCTTGTTATGATGGTCAGACAATTTCTGCAACCACATCACCCCTAACATCTGGCCACCTAATTCCCCAGACTATTAAACCCTCTTGATTATTATGTGTGGGGCACAGTTGACTGAGAGACAAACAAAACACCTTGTAATACTGACGGTGTACTGAAGGCAAGGACTATGGCCCTGACTTAAACAAGACAAACGTCCAGAAGAGTTGCAGGAGATCCCAAAGTCGTCTGGAGGCTGTGGTTGAAGCCAATAATGAGTTTATTGAATAAATTTACTCTTTAGTATTTCAAGATATTTTTATGTAATTTTGGTAAATATATTTGTTAAAATGAAATGTCAGTGTTATTTTCATTTTTGCATAATTTAGATGACAATATATTCACTGCACCTTGAGAAGAAGACCCATCAAACTGAGCAAAATTGCAGTTGTGGCAGATACCAGTGTCACATAAATTGGCACCCATGCTGGTGGCATGTAAAATCACCCATTACACTCTCGGAGTGGCTGGCATTAGCAAGGGCATCTAGCAGTAGAAAACCATGTCAAATCAGATTGGAGTCTGGTGCAGCCTTCCAGCATGCCAGCTTGGTCAAACTATCCAGCCTATGCCAGCATGGACAACGGACATTAAATGATGATGATGATGATTATATATATATAACTTAGATAACTTAGATTGGTTTCAGCCATTATCGGCCCAGGCCATGACTAATTCAATAGCACCACCTGGAAAAGTCTATTAGTTAATTATTTTGGGACACCATGGAACACTCAAGCAGAGAGTTGTTGTTGGTTGAGATCTATCCAGGTGTAGGTGGCTTATCTGGTATTTCCTGGAGGAATTTGTCCAGGTACCGTTTGAAAGTTGTGGGGGTCTTTTCCTACTTTAATTTCTTTTGGAGTAACATTGAAAAGTGTAAGACCATTTGCAGTGAAGAAATTGTGTCACAATGTCCTTATGTGATGTGATCTCGACCTTTGTAGGGGACGCATTTCACAGGGGCCTAATCTTGGGTGAATTGTAAACATAATGCCAATATCATTTGGATAATATTGGTGAAATATTTTCCACATGGTGCGGATAATGTATCGCTCACAGTGGTGTTGCAGAGAACAGAGCTTCAGCTATTTATGTCAAGCACAATAATCAAGTCCCATCATGCCATTTATTTATTTTGTGATTGATCTTTGTGGCACTTTGATCCTCATTATGTATTCTTTTTTGTAGGGGGACCAAAATGGGCTACAGTATTTAAAGTGGGGCCTAGCGAATGTCGAGAAGAGAAGGATGATGATTTCATGATCATTTTATATATATATATATATATATATATACATATATACATATGCATGTGAGCATGCACGTGTGTGCGCGCATGAACATGTGTGCGCACATGAACGTGTGTGCACGCATGAATGTGGGTGCGCGCATGAACGTGTGTGCGTGTGTGTACGGGATGCCTGTATGTAGGTAATAGCGTTCTTTTTGCTAAAACTTAAAAAATTTTGTTCGGTTTTTGTAATTGGGGAATTTTTTCGCCATGAACAGTTTGTGTTTTTAAACCGAATGTATTTTTTTCTGATGTTATATTTATTCCTGAATGCTGTGTAAAGAAATTTTGATTTAAGTCTCTTAATGAATTATTTATACTGAAATATATATTGAAGAAGATAAATATGTTCATTTGAATATATACGTTTTTGCATCGTAACGCCTTTATTATTATTGATATAACCAAAAGGATCGATTCTTGAAGAGTCTGCATACCTTCATTGTCATTTTTTTCTGCTATTTTGGTGATGATTTTTTGAATTAGCTTACCAATTATTTTTGTTGGTAGTTAATTTATAATATATTGATATTTATATATATATATAGGGAGAATTCGCAAAAAAACAAAAGATGAGGACAGGTGGTGTAGAAAACAAACAGATGTATTAGTATTATGCTCGGGAAGTGAAAAAGTCTTTAACATTTCGAGCCTACGCTCTTCCACAAAAAGGAACACAGACAGAAACAAGGAGAGAAACAAGGAGAGAAAAAGATGTGTGTAGTGGTCAGTGCTCTATTGTGGCAAATATATATATATATACATATATATATAAGTCCTGCTTCTTTCAATTTCCATCTACCAAATCCACTCACAAAGCTTTGTTCAGCCTGTGGCTATAGTAGAACAAACGCAATGGGACTGAACCTGGAATCATGTAGTTGGGAAGCTTCTTACTACACAGCTACACCTGCACAAGAATCTTTAAATTAAAATGTTTTTTAATAATTAAATTTAATGAGAAAATAAAAATGAGTGAGAAGTATTTACTTTGAAGTAATAAGCTGGGAACAGTGGAAAATCTGAGATTATGAGCAAAAGCATTAATAGTTCCTCTTGGTAGAATGGTAAGTTGTATTTCTGTTTACAGATTAACTACAAGGAATAACTATCTGTATGTTGATATGCTTCATTTACTTGGTTCTTGATTCAGTTGTT
>NC_142933.1:40637180-40642180 GCF_046866305.1 Octopus bimaculoides | reverse complement strand
TTACTAAATTGAGGCTTTATTTTATTGACTTTTGAATGATATAAATTGCAAATTGGTCTTAGTGAGATTTGAATTGAAAGACTCATAACTACGTACCACAAGATATCTTATCTAACATTCTAATACTTTTGCCAAACACACCCACCTATTAATGTAATTGTCATGACTTACAGAAATGTGTAGATATATTATGAAGTAGGAGTGCTAAGCAGTGATATAATACTGGAAAGGGGCACTGTGAACTGGTCTATGAGTATTTACACCATTGTCTACAGCAAGAAATTTTCTCCATGACACAACACAGTGAATGGCTTGTGTATTAGTCCGAAGATGCCACAGGCACATTTGAACAATGAAGAAATTTAATTTCTGTTTCTTCAGGTTCTACTTTCAAGTCCAGACGGTGCTGACTTTACCTTTCATCTTTACCAGATCAGTGAAATAATGTATGACTCAAGCACCATGTTTGATGTAATTGACTGTCTCTCTTCTCTTCAAATTTCTGGTCATAGCTGGAACACCTTTAGTCATATGTCAGCTCAATCAGAACTGATCTAAAACTAAATCCCAACAAAAACAGCCACTACATGATCGCTTGACTGGCTGAAATTAGCAGTCAAATCGCCTTCAAATCACATTCTACCACCTTAAAGGATACGTTTGATAACGCAGTACCAAATACACTTAAAACAGATGCAGTGGTCATAGGTGGAATGCCTTTGATTATAGATTTGTTGTTCAATAAAGGTTGGTCTCAAATATTGGCTTACTTTTTTTCTAGTTTACAAACAAAAAAACGAATATTATAATTGGGGTTTGTTTCTCTTTTATATATATTTGAAGTCATGAACTTAAGTCAAATTTGAATATGAAAAATGTAATATATGTCAGAGATTTGAAAAGTATATCTTTTATCATCATCATCAGCATTGTCATCATTGTCATTGTCATCATCATCGCCAGTGGGCATTGAGATAGTCCCAGTGGGCGCTGATGCCTAAGGGGGCAGTGGGGGCAGGGGTGGTAGAGAAAAAGGAGACGTTGGGAGGAAAGCAGTGGGTTCGGGGATGCTATGAATTTATTATAATATTATCATAGTATTGTATACAAATTATGTAATATTATATTACATACCAATTGATTCATAGTATAGATATAAATTAGTAAAATATAAAATATTTATTTATACATAGAAACAGGGGTGGGGGTGCTGAGGGTATTATGTGGCCATGAAGCGGGCAGTGACCTAAAAATTTTGAGAACCTCTGGTCTAAACTAAGCCACAACCATAACAATAGTAATATTAGTGACAATAGATGATACATTAATGTCAGTTTGAAATACTGTTATTACAAGTTAACACCAGTCAGGAAGGGCATCTAGCTATAAAAAATTCACCTAAAAATTTCAATTCATGCCATCTTAGATAAACAGACGTCAAAGTGATGATGATCATCATCATCATCATCATCGTTTAACGTCCGCTTTCCATGCTAGCATGGGTTGGACGATTTGACTGAGGACTGGTGAAACCGGATGGCAACACCAGGCTCCAGTCTGATTTGGCAGAGTTTCTACAGCTGGATGCCCTTCCTAACGCCAACCACTCAGAGAGTGTAGTGGGTGCTTTTACGTGTCACCCGCACGAAAACGGCCACGCTCGAAATGGTGTCTTTTATGTGCCACCCGCACAAGCCAGTCCAGGGGCACTGGCAACGATCTCGCTCGAAAATCCTACAGGAGCCAGTCAGGCGGTACTGGCAACGGCCACGCTCAAAATGGTGCATCTCATGTGCCACCCGCACAAGAACCAGTCCAGGGGCACTGGCAACGATCTTACTTGGCTTGCCGGGTCTTCTCACGCACAGCCCATTTCCAAAGGTCTCGGTCCGTAGTCATCGCCTCGGTGAGGCCCAATGTACGAAGGTCTTGCCTCACCACCTCAGCCCAGGTCTTCCTGGGCCTACCTCTTCCACGGGTTCCCTCAACTGTTAGGGTGTGGCACTTTTTCACGCAGCTATCCTCCTCCATTCTCACCACATGTCCATACCAGCGCAATCGTCTCTCTTGCACGCCACAACTGATGCTTCTAATGTTCAGCTTTTCTCTCAAGATACTTACACTCTGACGGGTATTCACATTGACATTACACATCCAACGGAGCATACTGGCTTCATTCCTTGCGAGCTTACGTATGTCCTCAGCAGTTACAGCCCATGTTTCACTGCCATGTAGCATGGTTGTTCGTACGCATGCGTCATACAGTCTGCCTTTTACTCTGAGTGAGAGTCCCTTTGTCGCCAGCAGGGGTAAGAGCTCTCTAAACTTTGCCCAGGCTATTCTTATTCTAGCAGCTACACTTTCAGCGCACCCACCCCCACTACTAACTTGGTCGCCCAGATAGCGGAAGCTATCGACTACCTCTAGTTTTTCACCCTGGAATGAGATAGAAGTTGTTTCCTGTTTGTTTGCAGTCTTTATTGCACCTGAACATCTGCCACAAAACAAAAACTAACTTGCTAGTTAACCTGCCTTTGATGTTGCTGCACCTCTTATGTGTCCATAGCTTGCACCGGGTACATCTTATAGAGTTACTACCTACTCCTTTTCTACATACTGAGCAGGGCCATCTACCTGAAGGGGTTTGTGTTTTATCTACCTTCCTACTTATTAGGATTTTGGTTTTAGCTAGGTTGACTCTAAGGCCCTTCAATTCTAGACCTTGCTTCCACACCTGAAACTTCTCCTCTAGTTCTGGGTGATGACAATGACAACCATGATGATGATGATGCTGATGATGATGATGCTGATGATGATGATAAAAGATATATTTTTCAAATCTCTGACATATATTACATTTTTCATATTCAAATTTGATTTAAGTTGATGACTTCAAATATATATAAAAGAGAAACAAACCCCAATTATAATATTTTGTTTTTGTTTGTAAACTATAACAAAAGTAAGCCAAAAACAAAGAAATCATAGACTTGTACAAAACTGAAGGAATAGTAAATGAAGATTTATGATTTTAAAGATTTTCTAGTGAATAAATATTTTTATTTTTATGACAGTGATTTACTGCTTAAATTTATGACATAATGAATTGCTGCTTGAATTTCATTGTTTTATGAGTGGGGCAGGAACAAATTACTGCCCCAAAATTTGGTGGATATATTTATTGATATAGTTACATTTGGTTAAAGCTAGGAATGGCTATTTACTTAAAAATTTAGCTTGGTTCTGGGTTAGATTTCTGCTGTACTTTGGGTTGATCAAAACCTTCTGTCAGAACATCTGTTTAAGAAGATGGTAAAGATGAACTGCCTGCATTAAGGAAGACAAAGGCTAAGAAATTGTAATCTGAATGTGAAACAAGTGTCTGTCTGCTTTAGAGCAGTTTCCAATAGACTGAATGCATGTTGGCCTCCTGCAGTTGTCTTGAGTTAGTTTTGTCACTGGATCCATCTTTCTCATAGCAAAGACAGTGATATGAGGGGAATGTACATCCCAGCATCATTACCAATTTGCACTGGGCTGACAACCTCCCTTGCAATACAAATCATGGATATTAAATCTCAAGGTATTGTCATTGCTGTTGAGGCTGTTACAAATATATTATGATGAACTACTGCCACTTCTGCAGTTTCATTACTCACAAATGTATACAGTAAGTGTAGCATAGTCAGTGGCAGCTATGATACTCTGATAGTCTGCATGAGATGGAATTAAACATCTTCGGATATCTAACCATACAAGCAGTAAACTTTGGTGATTCTGCCTCACCTCCTTATGGCAGCATTATTGATGGGAGCTGTTCAGTACAACTTCCTTTCATCTTGCTTGTGCATCATTCAATCCCATCATCTGTTTTGCCAAGATAATGGAGCAATACATTCTAGCAACCTGTGTATAGTTTATACATAACATTTTAGTCTGTAATAAGTAGGTAGATTTTGGCCTCATGAGTCTCTCTCTATGCACAGATATGTATGCAAACATCAACCAACCTGGCTCATTGGGTTCAATGTCCATGACCTTTTCACATGTGTTGATGGGAGATTCCTTGTAGAATATGAACTTCCTATATCAATAAGCAATTATTAGTTCAACTTATGATTTTCCATTCAGTAGATTTCCACAACTGCCAGAAGAATTTCATTAGGAACTGTCAGAAGAATTTCATTAGAAGAGACTTTTACTCAGTAATCATTCCACTGCTCATTTAACCATACTGCATCATGGTTGTGCTATTTATTTACATTTCTGAGCTCCCCACCCACAGAATATTTCAAGACTATCCCAAATTGGAGCTTTTAGAACCTTGATGGCATGGTCTTTGTTGCTGTGGCATAGAGCTTGTGGGTTTAAGTAAACTGACAGTTGATAACTGTACACTCTTGTAATTACTTATAAGAAGAAGCCTTTTCTCAAAATTTGCATTTAAGGGCAATTGATTTACCTGTACAGGTCTCTCACAAGCAGTTCCTTGTAGACTTTGGATAGATTATCATAAAGTTATAACTTGTGATTTCTGACTTCCTTATTCACATGGCATCTAATGATAGGATCTAACTGATCAATGTCTTATTCTTTCTCTGTCAATATTCTTTTGGAAAGAAGTAATCCATCTTGGCAGTGCGTTATCATTTCAATTGATTTCTGTTACTACCATTTGTTGACAAATGGTAATTCCAACTCAGTACAGCAGGTCATTCAATGTCCAATAGCTGGGAGCTCAATTTGTACAAATTGTTCTTTAGAAACTTGATTGATCATGGATAACATGAAGTCAGTAGGTTTTCTATTGATCACATGTCACAGTTATTCTTTTGTCTAGTGGTTTGTTGATGTTAACAGTGAAGTAGGCTTTAAATCTTTCTGCAAGCTGTGTTTTGAGTTATTTGTGTCCTTTACTCATCTCTTTTGGCTTGTAATTTGCTCTCTCCTATATATTCCATTTTGTGTATATAAACATATTCTAAAGATTATTTTGAAAG
>NC_142933.1:40624680-40632180 GCF_046866305.1 Octopus bimaculoides | reverse complement strand
AAGGTGCCACGCAGTGGGACTGAATCCGGAACCATGTGGTTCATAAGCAAGCTACTTACCACACAGCCACTCCTACGCCTACACATGAACATTGACCAATCAATTTGTACGTTAATTAATAATGTTCCGAATGACATTTCTACTTTTAAACAACCTATGTTTATAACAACAACCAGAATAGACATAATTCATAACACAGCTCCATATAATATACACTTTAGAAAACCTAAGGTGAAACCGGTCAAGTGTATTCTTATATTTTAAAATATAATTAAATTCTAACAAGTTCTCTGTGCATTTTCAATTCCTCCACTTGTTTGGATTAATAATAATTTTTCTTTCTCTATATACAGTCATAGCCAAAAGTGTGGAACATTTTTTTAAAAATTAAAATTGTTATGCTCATGTACAATTCGATTCAAATATATACGACTTAGAGATATTCTTACCTAATAACCGATCCAATGGTTCAATTCTTATTTTCGAACTTATGTTCCAAACTTTTAATAAGTGATAAAATATTGCATATTAAATATAACTTTGGGCATTTAATATGAAATTCAAATTTTCAGACCTATCTTCTAAACCTTTGGCCATGACTAAATATGTATGTTTGTGATGGGTTTTCTTACAGTTTCTGTCTACCAAATTCATTCATCAAGTATTGCTCAGCATGGGGCAATAGTAGAAGATACTTGCTCAAGGTACCACACAAGGGGATTGGGCCCAAAACTAAATGGTTTCAAATGAAGCTTCTTAACTACATAGCAATACCTGCATCTAATAAAAGAATTCATACAAAATTCTGTTTGCAATACTATATGTAATAATAATTAATTCTAATTTAGGAACAGTAATTTTTAAAAGAAAGGGATTAATTGATGCTACAGATTCCAATACTTCACAGGTAATTATATTGGTTTCAAATTTTGGCACAAGGCCAGCAATTTTGGGGTACTTATTTTATCAACCTTGAAATGATAAAAGGCAAAGTTGACCTTGGCAGAATTTGAACTCAGAATGTAAAGATAGATGAAATGTCACTAAGCATTTTGCCTGATGTGCTAACGATTCTACCATCTTGGTGCTTTACTGGTACTTATTACATGACCTCAAAAGATGAAAATCAAAACTGACCACTGCAATATTTGAACCCAGAATGTAAAAAGCCAGAATAATTGCTAGCTTTTTAACAATTCCACCAAGCTATCACTTTTCCATAAATGTTTCTTATTTAGACATATAGCCAGTAATTTTGAGGCGTCAAGGTCAGTTAATACCATTGATCTTGAAAGAATGAAAGACCTTGGCATCATTTAGTTGGAAGAGATATTACAAGACCTGTATATGTATGTGTGTGTGTGTGTATGCGTGTGTGTGTGTGTGTGTGTGTGTGTGCATGTATGTATACATATACATTTCAGTGAGTGTATGTACATATGTATGTACGCATTTATGTATTATATGGATTATAAACAATTGAAAAATTACTCAGTATACAATTCACACAGCATTGTTGCTCAGAATTTCTCTCTTTTGTATTATAATTGGATTTAAAAATCATTTTGTATTCATTGAATATCAAAAAGAATTTTGCGACTCATTTTTTGAAAATCTAAACCAATGACACATAATAGTTGCATTCATGTCCACTTATTTAATTTAGGGAGCTTCACAAAACTAATTAGTGATAATTATATGGTGAGATAAAAACAAACAATAAAAGCAATATCAGTCAATGACTAATGACTAATGTTTAAATTATTTCTGCCAGTATGGGAGATAACCCTGGTTTATGTTTCAGAATTATTATGACTTCATCAGTAAATTTTTTGAATCATTGGGTAGATGTATAACTTTGTACATTAGTTGGTGTAGGAAACAGAATTCTTTTGAGAAAAGCTCAGATCAGTGCAACAATGGAGTATTGCTATTTCAGCTTTGATACACAGAAACCCTATACTTCATCCAGAAAAGGCCGTTCATCTGATTAGTTTAAAGTCACTGACAGATATGCTTCAGCCTCTGCTTCACTGGCATATTATTTTCTCATTCTCTCTTCTCTACCACTAGTATATAATGGTATTTACTCCTTTGAGCTGATTGGGTTCAAGTCACCCCATTTTAGGTTTTCTCAACCAACTCATCTTTCCTTATCTCATCATCTTTATTGTGCCCAACCCTTCCAGGGTCTGCACTAATCACTACTTCCCAGAACATCAAGCTTTTGGAATTCCCTCATTGGTCATGTCTTTCCTACAGGTTTAACTTACAAATGTTCAAGAGGAACATCAATGGCATTAATATCCATTGTCTAGGAGGGCCATGGACCCTGCTCCTTCAGCCAGGGGGTATTAAGCAAAAGGGTTATTATACTGAGTCTTCCAGACCCAGTATAATAACCCTTTTGTTACCATATGACTATTGATATATACTGCTTTTGTTTAAACTTATTTTGAAAATAATAATAACTTTAGTAAAATAGCTGTCATTATAATATTGATGCTTAGAACATAAACTAACATTAAATTTTGATAGAAGGTTTTAATTTAGATCAATTTAAAACAGGAAATTTGTATAATAGAACCAGATGAGTTAGCATCAAAAGGGTTAAAAAAAATTGAGAAGTGATCTAGAATTATCATATTTTATAAATTTTATTTAACCTAGTGGCACATATACAGAATTCATAACAACATCATGCCCAATATCTCAGAATTTCACTCTTCAAGAACACATGCTTTCTACTTTGTCTTTATTGTCTACCACCCAGTCTAGGAGACCTTAAAAAAAAAAAAGAAGCTATGGGCATTACTAATTTTCTAGACTAATGATAAAAACATAAGTAGCCAAATTGTAACAGATGTTATTTACAAAATATCACGAATATTGGTATAATACATAATATTTACAAAACATAATATTGTATTATAAAGCATTATTCTCTAAACAGTACAGTCTTTCTCACAATAAAATATTCTAGCCAATTATTAAAAGATAAGAGTTCATATGACGCTATATTTCCATTGTGCAGCAATTCCATTTTTCTCATGTTCTAATGACTAGAATACAAGTGTAATTATTAGATTTGTTCTGTCATTACTAACTTGTTATTAGCCTGATGCCTTTGATATAAGGTACTTCACTAAAAGCAGCTATTTACAAAGGCAGAAAAGCCATTAATTTGTTTTCCATCTCTTTCTCTGTCTCTCTTTATCTTTCTCATTATTTTCCTCTCCCCCTTCTCTCTCTCTCTCTCCCCCCTTCTCTTTCTCTCCTTTCTCTTTTTCTTTCTCTCTTTCTCTCACATTAATTTTTCTGTAGAGATCCTTCAGAAACTGTGGTTTGAAGGTAAATAAATGAAATAAAGGCAAAAATAGAACAATATGTTTCTGTTGTTGTTTTTTCTTTCAATAGTTACCTAAGGATGGGAATTATCAAGCCAAAAATTGTATTTAAAATAAATAAATAAATGAATAAATAATTAGATGAATAAATGTAATCAATTTTTATTTATAAATCAATAACACTGTTGCAATGGAATATTGCCTTTTTCTTAAATTATTAATGAAATATAGGAATGGAAAAAGCTGTGTGGTTTAGAAGTCTAGTTTGCAACTGTTTGAGTTAGGGTTTGATTCCACTGAGTGACACCTTAGTCTAGTGTCAGCTTTTGAGACCACCTGCATAGAAGTGTTCAAATTTAGATTAAAATTTGAATTAAAATCTTGTCATTATGTGAATGATAATGCAAAATTTCAATAGGTCAGTTGTGTCTTTTGTTAATGCGCAGTCTAAACACCAGTTTCATTTAGAAATGAATAAGACAAGCCAACAAAAAAAAATGACTCTAGAGCCTAGGGTGGTTCTCAACCAGGGTTCATACAACCTCTAGGTGCCCATATAAGATTTCTTTTTTAGGGTGGAGTACACTAACAAAATAGAAAATTAAGGCGGCGAGCTGGCAGAAACATTAGCATGCCGGGCGAAATGCTTAGCAGTATTTCGTCTGCTATTACGTTCTGAGTTCAAATTCTGCTGAGGTCGACTTTGCCTTTCATCCTTTTGGGGTTGATAAATTAAGTACCAGTTACGTACTGGGGTCGCTGTAATTGACTTAATCCCTTTGTCTGTCCTTGTTTGTCCCCTCTATGTTTAGTCCCTTGTGGGTAATAAAGAAATAAGAAAATTGGGGATCCACAGTAGTATTTTAAATATCTATGTACAGTTTTGATTTAAATGTATCTATTGCAAGAAAGAGTCAGGTTTTTTTCTCTGTCATTTTCAAAGTTCAACTTACACAAGTTAATGTGTGATAAACAAAATAGGAAGTTTGAAAGAAGTTTCTATAAAACTAGTTTTTAAATATCGAATGGTTATGGCAGATGACAGGGTCCACCAGAATAAAATAGTAATGCAACGGGGTCCATAAATAAAAATTGGTTAAGAAACCCTGCGTTAGATGATCGTTTGTTTCTCTAGGAATGGCAGCCAAAACTCCCTAAGACCACTCCATATGCACTTAAAAATAGACATTGGATAATTTGGTCCAAGATGCAGTATGTCAGAAGATGTTTTTGATTACAAGGTTGTATGATCAGAGCTGTCCAGAGACTAAACAACAACAACAACAGCAATAGCAGCAATAGTAGCAACAACAACAACAACAACAACAACAACCTATGAATAATATTCTAATATATGTAGTCAGAATCAGTGAGTCTGTCTCTACTTGGTTGCTCAATCTTCTAGAAATAACAACTAAGTTTCCTGCAAATCATATCTTGGCCAAGAAGAAACATTTAATATAGTCCAAAAATTCACTATTCCAGACAAAGAGACTGGATGACCATAACTGGAACTCTTCTGATTAAACACCTTGTTTAATCACAGGGTTTATTTTATATTCAGCTACTGCAATCCATAGTTAGTATGTTTACACTTATTTTGATAGATACTCCATTTTAATCTATGTGGTTTTGAGTTCAATTTCATTGCATGTTACTTTGAACACGTATATTCCACTATAAATATCTCAATCAAAGCTTTGTTTGCTTAATGGGTTCCATATAGAACCTAGAGGAAGTGCTACTGTTGTCTGGTGGTCAACTCGACCTACTTAACAACATTACCTGATCCTTGGATGCTTTCAGCAGAATCTAGTTTGTTTATAAGGATTTTATACTACCTCTCTGGTCTGAAGATAATTGTCACCTCCTTTCTGTCCAAGAATTTTAGAGGTGCTGTAAACTGTCATGTATACTACCCTTCCTCCTCTGAGTAAGTGCTCAAAGGTGCATGCATGGCTGTGTGGTTAAGAAACTTGCTTTGTAATCACATGGTTTCAGGTTCAATTCCACTGTGTGGCATCTTGGGTAAAGTGTCTTCCACTAGAGCCTTGGACCAACCATAGTGAATTTGCTACATAGAGTCCATGTGGAAGTCTGTCACACACACACACACACACACACACACACACACACACACACACTTCACCATCATACAAGTGTACAAGGGATTTAGGTCATTCCCATTCTTCCATCTTTGACTATGAGAAATATAACCTTGCTTGGAAACAGGTGAAGCTTGGCAACAGAAAGGGTATTCAACCGTAGAAAACCTGCTTCAACAAATTCCATCTGACACTTGCGAACATGGAAAAGTGGACGTTAAATGATGATGATAATGATAATGATGATGATGATGTTGATACATATCATAAGAAAATAATCTAAAAAGAAATAATAAATCTTCATTACATTACCATGTTTTTTTTGTTTTGCTTTTCTTGATGAAACCGATTGGGGAAAAAACTTTGCAGTTTAATATCATTTATCATATCATACCACTAATTTTAATCATGATTTTGATGGAAAAAATATGCATATTACAAATGGTGTTTTATGGTAATTAATTTTTACTTTCTATCATTAAATAAATAATCTAAAAGATTATAAGTAATTCTGACTGCACAGAAGCTGTATGATATTCCAATTAGATTTATATCATTAATTTTCAGTCATCAGCACCGTATGTTATCTCCAGAGAGCTATACTTCACTAAATGACTTTAGAGCAAAGTTAAATATTTATTCTTATATAGAATTAATTAATTCATATGCTCTATGCTGTTTTTAGTTTTTTTTCTTGCTAGTTACACCATATTTCAAATATGCTGTATAGAAATGAAATCGTCAGCATTGTCATTGTTATCATCATCTAAATGTCTACGCATTTACTTTTTCTAGTATTTTATGAATCATATAAAATTTGCTTAAATGAATTTTTTTTTCATCCATATATTTTTTTTCCTGTCACCTGCTCCCACATGCTTTCAAGCAAGGCAATATTTCCCATAGTCCTTTGAGCACAAACAGAAACAATGCTTGGGCATGCTTTCATTGAAGACTACAAACAAATGACACTGCTTGTAGGCCAGTGAGGTTTGTTTACAATCACAGCATCAATATCAAGACAAAGAGTTACACACAAATGCACATACACACACGCTCACACACACACACACACACACACACACACACACACACACACGCACACACACACACACACACACACACACAGAGACACACTTTCTATCATTACTTCTCTCTCTTTCTCTCTCTCTCTCTCTCATACACACATACACACACGTGTGTGCATTCGATGGGCTTCTTTCAAGAGTTCATCTACCAAAACCTACACACAAGGTTTGCATTGGCCTGGGGTTGTATATGAAGATACTTGCACATTGTGTTACATAATATAGCTAGAAAATGTGCAATGCAAGACAGTTTGGGTGTACAGAATATGCAGTGCGATAAAATAACTTTCATTGTTGTAGAATGAATGAAGTTAACTTAGATACATTCATGTCAAGAAATAACACAATGTATGTCTGCACATCAGGTTCTTCATACTGGAAGAAATTACATTGACAGTTGTACACTTGACAACAGTGTCATCACAATAATCTGATAAATTAAGCAGTGATACGATGTGTGGTAACATTGAGAAAATAAGACTGTTTACCAAGAAAAAAAAGTAAAAATAAAACAAACAAACGTACATACACTTATTGTAATCATTTTGAAATTGTGCTTTTCTACAGAACATGGAATTTAAGATTGTTGTAGATATAACTGGATATAAAGAGATAAATGTAGGTAATTTAAGTCATCTCTATAATCTTAATCTGATATATTAAGTAATGATAGTGGTGGTGGGAGGAGATGGTAGCATCAAGAAAGATCAGCTTATTTAGGAAAAACAAATGTACACATGCATATTGTAGTTATTTCTGTATTATGATTTTGTATGCTAGAACAGGTATTTGAGATTTTGTTGATTTAATGGGATGTAAATGGGATAAATGTAGAAAATTTGAAGGCACTGGGCTAATTGATAACCCAGATGTTCTTTATGGCCTGATAGAGCCTTTATGATTTACATCTAAGTGTATCCTCCTCCTCTTCCATACATACATACATACATACATACATAC
>NC_142933.1:40602180-40622180 GCF_046866305.1 Octopus bimaculoides | reverse complement strand
GGAAGCTCCAATACTAACATTTCAGACTGTTTGGGTGTCAATCTAGAGGCAGTGCAAAGAATTCGGAAAGAATTGGATGAGTCTAATGGTGATTACGAAGGTACGGCAGCTCGGAAAACTCACTCTGATCGTTCTGATAAAGAAAGAACTCCTGAACTTTTGGGTGATATCTAGGCCATCGTTGACAACGATCTCTCCAAATCAGTCAGGTCCATCGCAAGAGACATTGGAGTGTCTGAGTTTTTTATCAGGCAGGTAGTGTATGAAGGCATTCGGTATTCCTTATACATGATGAGGAAGGGCCAATTTTTATCCCAAGCCATCAAGGACAAGAAGGAAGACCGCACTACAAACCATTTGAACAAACTCAAGCATCCCCTTCAACCGAACATGCTTTGGTTTCTCTCAGACGAGAAAAATTTCTGCCAGGATTAGATGGTGAATATACAGAACAACTGTTGGCTTGCTTTGTTCTCAAAACAAGTACCGAAAGTGACAAAAATCAAACAACCAGTCAACATCATGTTGTTTGGAGTTATCACTAGTAATGGCGACATTATAACGCCATTCATCTTCCCACACTGTCTCAGACTGAACACAGAGGCCTACATCAAGTGCCTGGGTCAAGAGGGTGGCAACAGAACTCTGCACCATGCCACACAAGCAGGAGAACCCAGTGATGGCTGTCAGACAATTTCTGCGACCACATCACCCTTAACATCGGGACACTTAACTCTCCAGACTACAAACCCGTTGATTATTATGTGTGGGGCGCAGTTGAGTGAGAGACCAACAAAACTCCTTGTAAAACCAAAGATGGATTGGAGTCAAAGATTATGGCAATATTCACCAACTTAAATAAGGAGACTATCCAGAAGAGTTACAGGAGAGTCCGAAGTCATCTGGAGGCCGTGGTTGAAGGCAATCGCGATTTTATTAAATAAATTTACTCTTTAGTATTTCAAGATATTTTAATGCAATTTTGGTAAATATATTTGTTAAAATGAGATGTCAGTGTTATTTTCATTTTTGCGTAATTTAGACGACAATTTTTTTCACCGCACCGTGTATATCTTCTCTTCTAATATATAAAATCCGTTCTATCTGTCTGTTTGTGCGCTTATAACTCGAGTATTGTTCATCCGATCACGCTGAAATTTTAAACATGGATACATGAGAGAGCGGAGCCTTCCATAATTTAAAAAGATTTTCAAATTGTACGTTTCAAAGTATGAATTGCTATTTTTGTAATCTTTTTGTCCTGTTTGTTCCGCCATTAAAAGCACATACCATTTCGCTAGCAACAAGGGGAGTGCAGGCTGACAGTCAGCCAAAACCATCGCTATGCTGTCTCTCTTCTTTTTTCTCTATCTCTCTTCTTTTTTCTCTGTCTCTCTTATGATGTCCGATTGCACTTGAAGTTGTATATATCTTATGTTAAGATTCGTTATTATTATCCTTATTGAGAAGAAACAGTCAAAAGTAACCACCACATACAATCACCAAACATCTCCACTACTTAACACCGTCCAAGTTAACCATCGTTATCTTTGTAGCTGACATGAAAAACTACAACGAAAAAAGAGAAAAAATTGATTGCTATTAAAACGCTTAAAATTTTGGGTTAATAATCTTAATCTTTAGTTACAGTTTCTCATTCAAACTACATAATAGAATTGTCGGATTAAGACAGTAGGGTGTTTTGAGGGAGATTTGACTGCTATTTCTACTAGGTCTAGCTACCATATAGAGGTCTCCCTCATTGCCTCATACAGACATTTATACAAGCAAATATACATAAAATCGAAATAAAATACTTAAAGCAAGAGGCGTCAAATACAAAAGCCAAGGTCCATGCAGTGGAAATTTCCAACTTCTTGCCTAATGCGAGCCTAGAGCAATCTCTTATCTCCTACACTATTTCAGTATTACGTCTCTATTGTAATGTGAGATAATACTTTCAGTTTGAAAGAAGTCTGTCCTATATATATATTCCTTATGCATTCCAAAACCGAGTTACAGATTTTAACGTGTGGGATGTCAAAAGATTCTGTACTATTTCGGCTACAAATTAAACTTAATTTCCATTCACATATTTGTATTTCAAAATTTTAAAATTATAATCTTTTCCACAAATCAACTATCGTAAACAATTTATACGATGACGTCACATTTTCTATATGTGTGTGTACCTTAAAAGACATCAATCATCACGACATACACCTTCACTCACTCACTCACTCACTCACTCACTCATTCACTCATTCTATCTCTCTTTCTCACTCTCTTTCTCTCTCTCACACACGCGCACGCAGGCACGCACGTACGCACGCACGCACACACACACACACGCACACACACACACACACGTCCATTTTTTCATATAGACGTACATACATCTTTCACTTTCTTTCTCTGTTCTTTTCGCTTTCTCTTCTTTCATTTTCTGCTCTCTTCAAATAAAATTTTTATGGATACAACTGCTTTCAAAAATAGGGATTAATGTATAATTTCTTTCTATGTTCATAATTTTTTGTTTACAATATTGGGAAAAATATGCCACCAAAGAAAAGACGTAATCTCTCCAGAAACAAGTATAAAGCAAGGTGGATTGTAGAAAACCGAAGGCGAGAGTCTGAAGAGAGAAGCGAGATGAGATTTTCTCAAGATCAGCAAATGCATGTTGCAGTACAAAAGAGAATACATCCACTGACAGCTTTTCAGTGCGTTCAAAAATCACATAAACCCCACCCCTACTTCCATGAGAGGTTAGGGCCTGAAATACTCCAAACAGACGCATAGCATGCTGCTTAGTCGAATTAGCCCATCACTTACTCCACAAATGTTTTCTTGTCAATGCTGCATTTTCCCATATCACCTATTTCAACATAACTGTAATATATTATATACAAACTATGTCATTTTAATCCGAGCAACGCCGGGTATCTCTGCTAGTATGTATGTATGTATATATATGTACACACACACACACACACACACACACACATAGACACACACACACACACACACGCACATATATAATGTGTATATTACATTTATATATTCGGCTCAAATTTTGGCACAAGGCTAGTAAGTTCAGGGAAGTAGGTAAGTCAATTACATCGACCCCAGTGCTCAACTGGTACTTATTTTATTGACCTCGGTGATATTTGAACTCAGAAGTATTTGTGTACATATGTGTGTAGGTGGCTTCGAGTTCAATCCTGCTGCATCCGTTCATCCATCCACCTACTCACATATCTTTTTATCTTTTATTTGTTTCAATCATTAAACCGCGGTCATGCTGGGGCACCATTGTGAATAATTTTTGTCGAGCGCAATAACTGCGCCTAAATCAACCAAGATCATTTAATCCAGTTAAATATTTACCTTATTTATTCTGGCGCGATGTCATCTCGAATATAATGTGATCTGTTTGTAATATATAGTTTATCCACTTATCTTCTGTTTTATACTCGAGTGTAATGCTATCCTCCAATTTTAACTTTGGCGTTTTTTTTCTTTTAATTTTATCTTGGGTATTAAATTTTGCGCAGTATACACGAATACATACATTTAGTCGGCAAACTTACTCTTGAAATTATCGATAGAACCCACTATCAGCGTTTGCCTCTCCTAACAAAGGTATGAATTAAAATTGTTCTTTCCAATAAAGTGTAACTTTACGGGATCTATAAGAGGAGATTATAAAAAATACATAGTCGACTTCTTGGTAATGGTTTTGAATAACGACTTCTTAATTCTCTCGATAAATTTGTGTAAGTTCTGTGGTTCCCTTGGCGAAGGCTTGTAATAAAGTTGCCAGTTTCTCTCGCGATAAGGGCCAAATCTAAGATATATTACTATCTCCTGGTAAAGATTCAAAGTAATAAAATTGTGTAAAACACGGGAGGGAAAGTTTATGGACATTTCTCCAATGAAAGTTAGGTTATAAATGAAACATATCAAGATGTGGTCATGACTAGTTCTTGCACTTGGGTATTATTAAATAGGGTTTCGAATCTCCCTTAATGCTTTGATAATTTTGATTTCTTTAATTTCCGATTGGTTTACAAATGTTTTCAATGAATATGCAGACAATAAAACGAGGGAACTTCAACGTAATGACTCAAGTTGTAGTCAAATAGCAGCCAAATACCTCTCAAATCACAGCTTGCCGTCTCGTATAAATAAAAGGAATGGTATATTGGGTACATGCCATTATTTTTATTCCTTTTAAAGAAGGGTGGCTATGGTTGGAATATCCTCGATCTTATATCACCTTGCTCAGAATGACTATTAGCTAAACAACAACTAAAAGGCAATGGTTCAATACACATTTATCAATACACAATTTTTGATTGATTCTACTGCTGTGATCTGAGTATATTGCTAGCTGGCTGGCTGTGTGGTGAGATGCTCGCTTTGTAGCTATGTGGTTTCAGGTAGAGTCCACTGCGTGGCACATCAGGCAAAATATCTTCTACTGTAGACCCTGGTCGACTGATGCATTTTCATCTCCATCTAATACATATTGTGTTTTTTAACACAGCACATGCATAAGAGATATTATCTCTGGACGAACACCACAGTAAATTTGCCACAGTAAATTTGCCTTTCAACAATATATTTACATTATGTATGATACGTAGATGACTATTTTAATTTAATATTGCTTCTATTGAATATTACTGATATGTTTACTACACATTACCTTGCGCAACTGTTGTTTACTATTGCCCTGGGCTGACCAGTGGCTTGTGAGTGAATTTGGTAGACGCAGACTATGCAGAAGCCCTCGTATATATGTGTATTTTATGTATGTATACGTATGTGTGTATGTTTTTGTGTTTGTGTTTGTGTTTGTCCCCTCTCACCGTTTGACAACTGGTGTTAGTTTGTTTGCGTCTACAGACTTTAGCCGTTCGACAAGAAAGAGAAACCGGTTGAATAAGTACCTGATTTAAAAATAAATATTGGTATCGATTTGTTTGACGAAGTCCTTCAAAAAAGGTGCCCGAGCATGGTCGCAGTCCAATGACTACAACAAGCAAGATAAAAGATGTTACCAAGGGACCCGACTTGGCCATCCGTGCTCGTATTATGTAAAGAGCATTTTTAATCATATCTGTGTGTGTGTGTGTGTGTGTACATATATATACATACATACATACATACATACTAGCAGAGATACCCGTCTGATCGCAGTATCGTCAACAACAATAGTGTAGAAATCAATAGGATGTAGACAATGCTGCAAGCAGCAGCAGCACTATAAAATTCGAGAGTGTTTCGTTAGTTTCATCAAAATATTGAGAGTTTGTTATTTTGTATAAGTTAAATTCAACTTCGTTTTTGTATTTGATTTGTAAGATTCTTCATGTGAATTCGTGTGTTGAAACAAATTTTGTTTGGTTTTGGGAAAGTCATTACGCCAATATTAATAACAAACGCGCTGGTTCAACTCCACTTCTTTATTATCAGTCAATTGGTTAAATATCTATCCGACTAATTAATGGTCTATTAATTAATTCATTCATTCATATATTTTCGTTCGTCAAAGTTCTTTCGCCGCCATTTGCAATCTGTTCAGTAACTGTGACATGCCAACTAGTTTTGAAGACTGCTATCACTGCCTGTCTTAAATTCAACTCTTCTTACTGATAACTAGTGTCTCTCTATCAAGCTGATTTGTCTTAGATACACCATCACTTGAAAATAAACTCGTCGTTGATGGCCCTACGGTCTGTTGGATTTAGTGGGGTCACCATGGTACTGACGGATGTGAATTGATTATACTCTACAACAATCTAACTTCATATCCCGCAGTGCAGCAGTAAGTTCTGAACGAATCGAATCTAAAAATTTGTAGTTTTCTTCCTCTCCTTCCTCTTCTTCTTTAATTCCCAATTCGAGCCACTTCAATTATTCCAGTAACCTTCTTAGATTAGCTATGAATGTTTCAATTTTCCATATCACTTCCATTATGACCTCTAGGGCATAATTTCTAATTAAGAAATCATTATTATATATTTGTACGTGGTGAGGGTGTCGCCGTTGGTGATGGAAGTATAAGAAAGGAAATAAATATTTTATACGTTCAATGTAGTCACATGTAGTTATCGAGGTGATTGGTTTCATTACTCTCCCCTTTGCAAAAGCAGCTTTGTACTTGAAAAAAATTCGTTTATAATGCACAGAAATTAAATTCTGCGTAGTGCTAATTTACTTTGTTATGTAAGATACAACAACATCTACAGTTTTAGAAATATTTAGTCAACAAGGAGAAATATATCCATTCTTTGATTTAACAAGTAGCCTTTCATCTTTTGCTAAATATAATGTTCCTGTTATATAATTCTGGTAGGTTTATTCGTTTAGCAGGCGATGCGTTTCTATGTGAACTACGCATCCTTTACTAAATGCATGAACATACTAATACATAATGGTTTGTCTTATTGTTATTAACAATGTCATGCAGTTCGATGTAGCCTTAACTCAGTACGGGATTTCATTTGTAGGATCTAGTACTTGAATAGATCATTTCCTCCCTGTATTACTCAACTCTTAGCAACTGTAGGCGTCTGATGCAATTGATTTATGAACGCATAAAATACGACATCACAGAGAGTATTGTTAATTTTATGGAACATATCTGTTCTCAACCTGTAGAAAATTTGCTTTTCTTTCTTATACTAAAATCACAAACGAATTAAAAGCACTCAGAACACATTCACGGGAAAACGCGCGCTTATTGATCAGCCCAACCTCTTTAAAACGTTAGAACTTATATAGATACAACCCTCAGCATTATATAGGTATTAGGTTACATCTGAAATATCTCTGAAGGAAGGACTTGTATGGAATTTTAACTTAGATACTAACAGTAACCTTTGTATAACTCTTTGTATAACTCTTTGTATAACTCTTAGTATAACCTTTGTATAACTCTTTGTATAACCTTTGTATAATTTTGTATAACCAACAAGAGAGCCTCTAATCTTGCTAGAAATGGGTGTAAAATTTCCTCAAATAACTCTCTATAGTCTTGATTAAAGGACGCAGAGTGTCCATGATGTACATTTACTATGATTACATGATAGTTTAAGTGTAAGCACGCGTGTATGCGCGCGCGAGCGTGTTTAAATATATATATATATATATATATATATATATATATATATATATATATATATATATATATATATATATATATATATATATATACGTATATACATGAAAAATAACACAAATGGGGTTTAAAATTTACTACATCTGTTGTGTTTTACCTCATTGTGAATTCAATGTTATGGTATCGTACCTGTTGATGCACTTAGATTCTAGCGAATCCTGGAACTAATATGCATATA
This sequence comes from Octopus bimaculoides, assembly GCF_046866305.1. Lineage (NCBI taxonomy): Eukaryota > Metazoa > Mollusca > Cephalopoda > Octopoda > Octopodidae > Octopus > Octopus bimaculoides. The sequence continues at coordinate 40,614,810 of NC_142933.1, read as the reverse complement.
TACCCCGAAGTCCATAATATACGTAACAACGGGATAGTCGCATCTAGAATGGTTTTGATGATAGATCTGCTAAACAATAACGGCAATAAAACCACATCACCTTATCTCAAATGATCACGCACTGGGTTCTTCAATCACCTGGTGTTACAAGAATCTGAACTTTGTCATATTTTCTTACAGGTAAAATGTAAGTATTCAAAAATTACATCGAATAAGTATAAAAACTTTGAAGTTTCGAAAAATCTCCTGTGCAAACTCAAAGCAGAACCAATAACATTTCAGTTGTCGCGGGGACAAAAAAAAAATGTGAAACTGCTTTATGCACCAAAATAACTTGCAAATACTAATCGATGGCAACGATTTTGATGTCTCAGTCCCACGGTGAACATAATGAAGTTGGGCAACCCCTAAATGAAGCTAAACTCTTTCCTAAGTATTACTGGTGTATAGCCCAGTCACGCTTGACTGAACTCTAAATAATGACTACTCCCACTTTAAACCAACTAAAATCTACCAACAATATCTTTCCCTCAACACACCACTTGCAAACACACTTCCTTCCTACATTCCACTATCCCCTTGCCAATACATTTACTTCCCAGACGGACACATACTATACCTAATTATCATTTCACATAACTCCAACTATCCCAGAAACAACAACATACTGAGACTATATAATGCCAAAAGGAACTCGAATGTAGCACAGCCTGACGAAGACTAGTAAGTCGAAACTGTGAAGCAACTATCACCCCACTTCTTGTAAGGTCATAATATATACATGTGCTCTAGAAAAAGTATTGGGTAACCCTCAGTTTAAAATTGCATTTATATATAACGTGACATAAAAACAAACATTAATGTAATAGTTAAATTTCTACGGAGTGCTTTCTTAACATTAATTGAAGACAAAAAATAGTACATATACTATGCATATACTATACAGTCCTACACTTCTCTATGAAAATATACTAATACCAACCAAGCAACGTTACCTGAAAACCTAAAGTTTAATCAGGAGACTCTCTCTCCCTCTCTTTTTCATTTACTTCTTTATTATTGTTTTTCTAAACTTTTCGTTACTTCTTGCAACCTCTTTAATAGTTGTTGAGAGTCAACAACAGAAGAGGTTGCAAGAAGCAACAAAAATTTTAGAAAAAAAAAACTAAATGAGTGGAAATTGATCCGGTAAGTATGTTAATTATAATAAGGCATTAAAACAGAATGACTTACCCCAGATACAACAAAATATGCTTCAACACATGAATTCACATGAAGAATCTTGCAAACCAAACAAAAATTTTATATATATATATATATATAGCATTGTCTTTTGCTTTTTGTAATGACTATACTTATTTTAACATTATTTAAATTCTTTATATAAAGAAGCAGCTGGTTTTTAGCAAGAGACGAAAATTCTTGCAGGAATTTAGATAATACTAACAATAACAGTCTATAAGAAATGGCTTGCATATTTTTTTTGTTTGGTGATTGTATTTGCAAAATGCGTGCTGGTTACTTTCCAAGCACAGTCAATTCTTCTATGCTGAATAAAAATCCTACAAAAATTGCTTTCTAGCCCATGTTTCCTCGGGCATCAACCGATAGGATTTCATGCAAAGTACATTTAAACTTCTCCTTCATCTTGTTGCCCTTCATCCCTACACACACCTATATATATATATATATATATATATATATATATATATATATATATATATATATATATATATATATATATATATATACATACACACACACACACACACACACACACACACACACATACCTTTCTATCTATTTATCTATCTATCTACATTTATTGTTTAAGGTAAATATTTATATTTGTAGCTACGAGTTAAACCAGTCGTTGCATTGTGATTTTAGAGCTACACACTTACAATAAAATTAAACAAAACAAACCACTCACACCAGATTTGTACAAACAGCGTTTTACACTTATATATATAAAAAAAAATAACATTCACGTGGCATAAAATCATAAAACCTGTATGTATGTAGGCGTAAGCGTAAAAGTTTGTGAATGTGCGTTTGCATCTACATACATATCTATATTCACATATCTATATATCTATATACATTTAGGTAACTGTACAAATATATGTGTGTGTGTGTGTGCGTGTGTGTACATATATCTGAATATGTCCTGATATGTGCATGTGTATATGTTTTACATTGTTCATTGTTTTTTTTTTTATTGAGCAAACATGGTAGCTAATAATTATACATACCCATATCTCGATCAGAAATACGAACTACAAAGAATTAATTGCAAATCCTAGAAATATTTCGTTGGATGTGTCAAAGTGACCTAAAATGATGGAAATGAAGGCTTGAGAATATTAATGTGCGTAAGTGCGCTCGAATTTACAAATATGAAAATAATCGCACTCAACAAATGCAATAAAAATATGACATCATCGGCCTCCTCTCTTACAGCCTCGTTTCTCATCCCATCTATAAAATACTAATTTTAAGTTGCAAAACGATCAAACTCATTGAGGAGATTCGGTTAATAGATCTGTCTCTTGCGAGGATGGAAACATCAAATTTGTATTCTCTTATTTCGCAGATCTGCTCTTTCTAAATATCTGTCTACTCTGTAATAATATCCGTATGTTTCTCACTTATTTTACTGATAAAGTCTGCTACTCAGCACTAAGGGATCGAGCTACTTGTAAAAACGCCCTGCATGGTAAAATATCGTCTGCTTATTCGTTGTTACTTAACAAATTAACAACAAAGATCGTTTTACATTAGAAATCGTTACCATTACTTAATAAAGAAACAATACATGAATGTGTTATATTGCAGGCTTGTGCAAAAGTAGTGTTGTTCGAGACTAAGTGGCTGGTATATTTAATTAAACTAAGAAACTTGTGTAGGTTGCCACATAGTAGATAAATATTTATATATTTCTGATTCGAGATGTAAAGAGGTATTAAATTAATGTTGTGAAAAGTGAAAAGCTGTTGCCTCTCAAACATATTCGTGAACCGTATCCACTCAGGCATTATAATAATGTAAGTACTCGTTTGTGAATAGGTAACACCGTTGCCCAGCAAGCAATAGGTTCGTGGTTCGTTTCTCTCTCAAGCATGAGTCCTTTTTGTTTTTTCGATTCTAAATTGGTCATCACCTATGTACAAAGGTTAATACCGTCTGTACAGCACACACACACACACACACACACACACACATGGCCACTTCTAGTACCGTTTTACTGGCTGTGACCTTCTCTAGGAACACGCGAAATTCGGATTTTCCGATTGGAAACGTTCACTTCGAGTGGAATTAAACATCGCTTACGTTTCCGTTCCACTTCTTCCCTTCTCAATTCAGCCTCTCCTCCGACTCATGCATGCATACACATACAAATATGTATGCTTACTTAGTCGCTTAATCCATTTAGATTTGTTTAAAAGTGGTCAAATATACATGCGGGTACATAAAAGGGTTTCAGAGTATATGAGTGTTTGAATTTGGAAGTACACGTACACTTGCAAATGCGTGAACTATGAAAGAGATGACATCTTAACGTGGTGTGTGCTTGATGCATATTTAAAATGCATGGTGCATTGACCCATCTTAGATATTTAAAATTAAATGCATGCATACAAATAACCACGTATACACGTAGGTGCGATATGTATGGATATATATACATATACATACACACACACACACACACATATATATATGTGTGTGTGTGTGTGTGTGTGTGTGTGTATATGTATATATATATATATATATATATATATATATATATATATATATATATATATATATATATATATATATATATATATATGTGTGTGTGTGTGTGTGTGTGTGTGTGTGTCTGTGTGCGTGTGTGTGTATATATATACACACATACATATAAATATGGATGTATATATGTATGCATATACAAGTATTTATATGTATATATTTATGTTTCTGCATATGCCTGTATACGTAAAAACATACTTAGATAGGGCTTACATATACTTGTACATATATATATATATATATATATATATATATATATATATGAAAGAAGGTTTGAAAATGCACTTATTTTTTTTTTAAATATTCATTTACTTAACCGGTTTCACTTTTTTTGAAAAAAGATTATCAAAAGTCTTTGAGAATAATAAAAATGTGAAACAACACATACATACTCAGAAAAATAGATATACGCACACTCTCACGTAGACACACCTAACATCCCCACCGACACAAAAAACACACAAACACACATACACACGCACTCACAAACGCACTCACGCACACACACGAACAAACACATATACACATACACACACATGCGCACACACAACACCCTAACAAATATTAATCACACACATACACACTCACACAAACGTGCACACACATACACACACCATCCTACCATAGATAAAACACACAATACTCATATACACATGCCACACACGCACGCACGCACACAGACATAGACATACACATACATATGAACCATCACACACATACGTTTGCTTACACACACACACACACACACACACACACCACAAGGATATTTAAAACAACACACCCACTCAGACAGAGAGACACACACACACTCCCACACTCACATAAAACACTCCCACGCACATACACAGATGCACACATACATACACACACATACGCACACATACGTACACACCCTCACACATACATACGGTTGCTCTCACACACACACACACCACAAGGACGATCAAAACAACACATACACACTCAGACAAAGAGATATACGCACACTCTCACGTACACACACCTAACATCCCCACCGACACAAAAAACACACAAACACACACTCATATACACATTCCACAATAAACTCTGGGACCAATAAAAACGGCACACACACACACACACGGACACAAACACACATATATACACACACACATAGAGATGTGCACAAAACCAGTCCCAAAAACCAGTGAACCATGACAGACTGTCACAGACCAACCAAAAATAAAATTAAAAAATCCTTTTTAACTCTTCTTCCCTCCCACCCCAGCTAGCAAGTCATACTGTCTCTTAAGATAGTAAAACATTCTCTCAATATACACAAGAGGAAAAGCCAGGTCAGTTCCTCTTCAACTTTATTGTCAAAGAATATGTATAAGAATATGTATATGTATTGTCAAAGAATACGTATAAGAATATGTATATGTATTGTCAAAGAATATGTATAAGAATATGTATATGTATTTTTCCATATGTGAATTTTCATACACTGTTTTTAACATTTTCATTTTAATATCAGAGAATGTGTGATAATCAGTATGTAACAATACAAAGTTCATACAAAGCTTTATACTTTAAATATATTTTATCATCAAAGAATGTATATATGCATTTTAATTCTCGAACTGTTTTTTTAACATTTTTTATTATTCTCAAAGACTTTTGATAATCTTTTTCTAAAAAAGTGAAACCGGTTAAGTAAATAAATATTTAAAAAAAAATAAGTGCATTTTCAAACCTTCTTTCATATATATTTCCACTCGTACGGTATTCCACAACTTTACTTTATTATATATATATATATATATATATATATATATATATATATATATATATATATATATATATATTATGCAAGAGAGTTAGGGGTTGAGGATTCAACCCACTAAGGGATAGTATCTATCCAATATACTGCTGGGAGGATATATATATATCTATGTATGTATATATACATATATACACACATATATTTATATATGTGTATGTAATATGTATAAGAGTATGTGTGTGTGTGTGTATATATATATATATATATATATATATATATATATATATATATATATATATATATATATATATATATATATATATATATATATGTATATATATATATATATATATATATATATATATATATATATATATATATATATATATATACATGCATACATATACATAAATTCGTATATATCTATATAAGCATACATATATGTATATATATATATATATATATATATATATATATATATATATACATTTATTTAAATATATCATGATCATATTAGTTCGTTCATGAATAATGGTGTAACGCTTAGATGAATGCTTATATCTATTTTATCGCTGTATGAACTCATGCAAGCAAATAGTTAAATCTTTGCGAATACACACGCACACACACATTTGTTACACACATATTATATATATAACATACATTTGTGTTGTCGCCGTTGCGGTTGTCCTTGTTGTTGTCTTTATTTAGAACAGTATACTCGTATTTCGACATAGCGTTTAATAATGATTCACAATAATATAGAAGCGAGAAAAATGCTGTTACATTGCAATGGTTTCTCGGCCTTATCTCGTATGTTTTGGATGTTAATCCTTAAAGATGTAGCGGTGCGAAAAGAATGAGTATTGGAACATTCATGTGTTGTTTTTCGTTAATCCCTGAGGTATTAACAACGTGTAGGAATATGGAAGGAAATGAATTGGAAAACAATGTGTGCGGAGTTGATTCACCGTTAAATTCGGAATATATATGCAGGCATGCATTCATAAATACATGTATGCATGCATAGATACATATACATGCATATATATATATATATATATATATATATGTATGTATATATATATATATATATATATATATATATATATATATATATATATATATATATATATATATATATATATATATATATATATAAACATACATTCATACATGCACATACACATATATACAGGGGTTGGACAAAATAATGGAAACACCTAGCATCATAGCATCATAATTTTGAAATATCTATAAAACCGTCAAAAGCTTGTTATTTTTATGTTTTTTGATTTATTAGTAGTGTTGCTAAAATTTTGCTAAAATTGCTGTTTCCATTATTTTGTCCAACCCCTGTATGTAATTGTATATGTTTATATACTTTATATTCATGTATACACAAATGCTTTTACATGTGCGCAAATACGTACACATAAATATATATGCATACATATACATGTGCACACAGACTCACACACACACACACAAAAACAAACATACATATATATAAACGTATGTATATATGAATATATCTTTATAGCTATGTATTCCATGTGTATATACATTCACCCATACACACAGACATGACTCTTCAGAGTTCCGCCAGTAGCAGCTCGTCAGACAGAAGTGTACTGCCACCTTGCATTGCACTGAATGATATATTCAGATTCTGCACGTGTATTGAGTTCTTTATGGGATTACTCCTGTATTTTAAAGCTTCTTATAATGACAAATTTCACGTTAAAGCTCATATAAGCCGGCAGTGAACTTTTCTAACAAGAAACAAAATCTTATTTGCCTCAATGGTAAAATAGAACTGATAAGCTGCCTCTAGCGAAACTCTGAAATGATAATCATCCCGCGTTCACTTGAAATAAAATACTTCAAGTCTACACCTGTGGTAGTCCTTTAAATATGAAAATCAAAACTGTGTTAGATATTGATTTTATCTTCAATGACGTCGAAACACATATTTCACAAACTTATCATAGTTCTGAATACGGACGCCTTACATCAATGTTTCTTTGACAACTATTAACGACTTAAATGTTCTATCGGAAATCAAAACCGCGTCGAGGACTCGGCTTCGTGAAACCTTCTTCTTGATCTACACATACGCACGATGTATATATATATATATATATATATATATGGGAGAATATACAAAAAATAACAACAGACGAGGACAGGTGGTGTAAATAACAAAAGTATATATTAGTATGACGCTCGGGAATACGGAAAGTCTTTGACGTTTCGAGCTACGCTCTTCAATATATATATATATATATATATATATATACATACATACATACATACATACATCTAAGTATATCTATATGTGTGCACATATATATGCATATATATATATATATATATATATATATATATATATATATATATATATATATATATATATATATATATATATATATATGCATATGTGGGCACAGGACACTACGAAACGTGTACAAAAAAAAAAAAAAGAATACGAAACACGAGTATATGGAACATGAACTATTCTTTCGAACAACGAAAGACACAAATGGGAAACAAAAATATACATCGCTGACGTCATAAGAATTAAGAAATTTCCACATGAACGTGAAATAATTCTATTTTGGAACACTAAAACTCGAAACTGTAAGGATATATATATGCATGTATGTATGTATATGTATGTATACACACACACACATATATTATATTATATGTGTGTGTGCGTACGTGTGTGTGTGTGTAAATATATTATATATATGTGTGTATGTGTGCGAATATATATATATATATATATATATATATATATATATATATATATATATATATATATTCTTTTATTCTTATATTCTTTATATTCTTATATTCCTTTACTTCTTTCATGTATTTGACAACGCCAGTGCTTGAAGGGTTTTAATGGAACAATCGAGACCCGGTATTTTTTAAGTCTAGTACTTATTCTATCCGTCCCTTTTGCCGAACCGCTATCTTACAGGGAAGCAAACATCGGTTGTCTAGCGATGATAGTGGCGCGGGAGGAGAACAAACGCAGACATAATGACAGACACACACACACACATGATGGTCTTTCAGTTTCCGTCTCCCAAATCCACTCCTAAGGCTTTGGTCGGCGCGAGGATAGAGTAGACCATATTTGCACATGGAGCCAACGCTGTAGGACTGAACTCGAAACCAAGTGGTTGGGAAGCTAGCTTCTTACCACAGCTACGCCCCTCCCCTCACACACATTCTTGTCCTTCTCTTTTTAATAATTTTTTTTTAATCTGCCACCTACTTAGTAGCTTGGTCGTGAAACAAACCATCTTGTTTTAACCTTCACCCTTTAAATCTTACGAAGATCTTGTAAATTTTTATAGTCCCTGGTATCGGGACTGCTTCATTACTTTACAGCTGTTTCAGCTATAAGAAGCATTGCACTCAGAGATATGTACTTGCCCATAAAATTGTAGCTTCTTTTTAATTCCTTCTCTGTTAATTTCATTCCGTTTAATGCTCTGTATATGCCCAACGCTTTATTCTGAAGCATATGTTGTGAAGGCGCGTGGCTTAGTGGTTAGGGTGTTGGTTTCATGATTGTAAGATCGTGGTTTCGATTCCTGGACCAGACGACGCGTTGTGTTCTTGAGCAAAACACTTCATTACACGTTGCTCCAGCCCACCCAGCTGGCAAAAAAATGAATAATCCTGCGATGGACCGGCGTCCTGTCCAGGTGGAGAATATACACGCCATAGAAACCTGCAAACCGGGAACCGGAAAATCGAGAAACCGGCCCTTCCGAGTCGGAATGACTGGAGAAAGAAACTTTACCTTTTTATTTACGTGTGTTGAATTCTAAAAGCAGGTTATTAATATCATAATGCCTAATCAAATCAAAAGCTTCATGGGTGTACGCACGCGCGTGACGTCGGTGTGTGTGCGTATGTGTGTGTATAATTAAATATTCATACGTATGTACTTATAAACATAAACGTTATTATACTGGTTTCAACCAGTTAGATGGGTCACGTTCAGGTACTATCCGAATGACGTAAAAGTCGACCACTAAACGTACAGCCTTTGAGATCTTTTCTGTTACTTTCTCTTTGGCATTCTTCCTTCTAGATGTTTTCTTTTTAGACTTTTAGCTTAAAGTTAAATTACAAATGGTTAAACACAAAGATAACTAAATAACTTATCGTGGCATTCACCTGGTAAAATAAAAACATAAAGAAAACAACAAAAGCCAAAAAGCCAAAACTATCAGCGAGTGTTCGTTATTCGAACTGGAACTAGAGTTTAATCATGTGTGTCTGTGTGTGTGTATCCCCCCCCCCATATATATATATATATATATATATATATATATATATATATATATATACACACACAGCAGAAGTGGCTGTGTGGAAAGAAGCTTGCTTCCCAACCACATGGTTTGGGTTCAGATCCAAACGATGTGGAACGATGTGGAACTAGTTTTGGAAGTGTCCTCTACTATAGCATCAGGCCAACTCCAAAGCCTTGTGAGTGGATTTATATATCATAATAATACAAATGATATATAAGCATATGCGTGTATACATACATATATGTACATACGTACATCTACATGTATATATAGATGCATATTCGGGTACAGGACGTTAGAAAAATGAACGGGGACATAAAAACAAAACGGACTTTGTTTACAGACAACAGAACGAACACATTGGAAAACAAACAAGCCACTTATGGAATTATTCCTTCATCAGTTGCTTCTATTCTAAAACTAGGCGTTTCGAAGATAAGGTAGGACACACTCTTAGAATAGTTTCTTCCTGAGTAGTGGATTAACCCACTAAACAGAGGATTCCAAGGTAGCAAACACAAACCAAGACAGGAAAAATTAGACAGTGAAAACAACATTAAAAAGCCGTAGGGCCAAACGCGATGGGATATTGAACGCTGTGATATGACGAAGCTGAACGGAGAAATAGTAGTTTCGTCTCGCCCTTATGCTGGTTAGGGTGAAAAAGGAAGAGTGACCAAAAGTCACATGTGAGCAAAGAGGAGTGGTAGAGGGAGGAAGTGGAACAAAGGTGGGCGACGAGAGACAGGGAGGAAGCCCCTCCCGCTCTGCTTCCTTCTGTTGTCCTTGCTTCTCCCCTTCACTGCTATACAACACTCAACACTCGGTATATCAACGACATATGATCGTCATCATGTGAATTTTATGAACTGAAAAATTTTAAGCAAAGGTTAATTTCGTTTTCAGTAATTTATATATTGATAAATATGCTTTGTTGCGGATCTTCAACACTTTGATTGTGTCGTAGGGTGCGTCGTCGTGACGTGCGGTGTGGTTTTGTGCAAGTTTAGAGTTGTCTGAGCCCGTCCCTATCCAGACGGACAAGAATCAATCCAAATGCAAGAGTGCTACACGATTCCCCTGAAAATATGAAAGGCAAATTTGATCTTGATGCAATTTGAATCTAGAATACTGAAAGCTAGGCGACTCGTATACGTACGTGTTTACCCCTGGTATATATTTTTATATAGTAATTTATAAATTGATATATATATATATATATAAGGTTTTTAAACTTTTAGATTTTTATATTCAAAAGAGACAGAGACTTCAAATTCGATATATCGATTTATTCACCACTCTATGTTAACATTTCTGTGCCAAACTTATCCAGTGACTGGTCCATTGGATTTAGACGCTTGGCACTTCTTCAGGAGTGGTTACCTTTCGAACAAAACACGAAAAAACACATACATAACTATTATTAGGTCTTTAGGACATCGTTAGCTTTCGTCTTTGTTATTATAGGGGAGATAACTCCTTAATTTTCTATTTTTATTGCTCTCCTGTGGATTTCCACTAGATTAATTAATTATTTTGTTTATTTCTCTTTACTATACTATATTACCCGTATACATATGCATACATACACATATTCTTTTATTTGTTTCAGTCAGTTGACTGCGGCCATGCTGGAGCACTGCCTTCAATCGAACAAATCGATCCCAGGACTTATTGTTTGAAAGCTTGGTACTGATCCTATCGGTCTCTTTTCACACAGCCAAGCCTCCGCCTCTGTGTGTGTGTGTGTGTTCTTGCATATATACTTTTCTATTCTAGGCACAAGGCCCGAATTTTTTGGGGAGGCTGCCAGTCGATTAGATCAATCCCAGTACGGCACTAGTACTTAATTTATCGACCACGAAATGATGAAAGGCAAAGTCGACCTCGGAGTGATTTGAAATCAGAATGTAAAGACAGACGAAATACCGCTTCACCCGGCACGCTAACGTTTCTGCTAGCTCGCCGCCTTTTTACTTGCATATATATCCAGAGGGTTTAACATGTCTACTTTTAAAGTAATGATATTAATATAAATTTAATGATCATGTGAAAGACACCAGCTGTCGAACCTTACGACGATGTAAAGTCTCTCTTTTAAATAGATATAAAGCTTGTTCATAGAATTTAACCATATTAAAGATATGACATTTCTTGGAATATACCCTTGTTATTGTACTATACATCGCTATTAATTAATATTCATGAACCAAATCAGCACTTGTCACACTGAGGATCAAACTATAAATTAAGTTGATAAATTACCGATTCAATTATTTATACTAACCGCCATCAACATTGCTCAATAAATATTAATAAAGCAAATATTAATTGTCTTATGTTTGGTTTCATGCTCTAATAACGTGGCTTTATTCAAGGGAGAGTATAAATACAGAGATTATGTTCTTTGTGTGGTTTAGTCAGCGGAGGACGCAAAATAGCTGAATAGTTAAGAAGTTTGCTTCACAATCATGCGGTTCCGGGTTTGGTCTCCTGGGAAGAATGTTTTTATATTTCACTTAATAGCTTCGGATCGCCCTGTTTGTGAGTGAAACCGAGTAGACGGGAACTGTGTGAATGCCCATCAATCAGATAGATTATATCTGCAAATTCAAATGGCCAGCATTGATACACGATTTGTCATGCTAATCGCGCCTGATTCTGCCCGTGGGATACTCAGCCACTTACATATTTGTATAGTTGATCGAACAACTAAACACTCATTGTCGAAACGGACAAAAA
>NC_142933.1:40594680-40597180 GCF_046866305.1 Octopus bimaculoides | reverse complement strand
AGGAATTATTATTATTATTATTATTATTATTATTATTATTATTGGTCCTCCTTCGCCAGCCAGTTCTAATTTTGTTCCGTTTAATCGGTTAAAAACGTATCAGTTAAAAGTAAAACAAAGAATTGTTTAAAAATGAAGTTATCCCCGAGAGATCTTTAAAACATCTGGATCTTTTTTAAAACGGGGGCCACATTTTTCATTAACGAAACACTTTGAAACTTGGAACACTGGTAGAATGTGTCATATAAAACATCTTTTTCTCTTAGTCTTCTTAAAAAAAAAAAGAAATCCATAAATTATTCCATGTTAAAGTTGTCGTATTTCTGTAATTTCAACCAATCACTGACGTCCATTCAGCCGATATACATTAAGCGCCGACTACATAAACAAACGATTCTGAAACAATTAACCCTAACCCTAACTCTAACCCTAACCCTAACCCTAGGGTTATGAAAAAAGCAAATAAAACGAAGAATCGTTTGTTTATGTAGTCGGCACTTAATGTATATCGGCTGAATGGACGTCAGTGATTGGTTGAAATTATCGAAATAAGACAATTTTTTACATGAAATAAATTCGAATACAAAAATATTTTTCTGTTCTTATAACACAAAATAGATAAGTATACGAAGTTTGAAAGTCTTTCGGTACCAAAAACACTACGTAAAACATTAATGAAAAATGTGGCCCCCGTTTTAAAAAAGATCCAAACACCTTCCTACGCTATACTTAAAATATACAAAGGTAATGCGTATGCTTCCTCAATTTCTAACGCACTATTTTCTCTCATTATGCTCTGAAGACGATCTTAATGAATAGAAGGAAGGTAAAAACACGGCCAATGCCGGGTTATATTCCAGTTTAAGGAGCCAACAGAGAAATTTGAATATGTATATATATAATGATCTATAAAAATAACAAGATATTTCTGGAAACGAGATAATTTGAAAGACATTAGGGGGAAAGAAGTGAAACTGCTAATACGGTGATCTACTATATATACACACAAAACGTTAGGTACATATGATTGACATATATGTATGTTTGCGCAGAAGCGGTACCGTGGCCAGTAAAGTAAATATTTTATGAGTGGATACTGCGAACACAAATATATATATGTGTGTGTATATATATATATATATATATATATATATATATATATATATATATATACACACACGCACACATATATATAGTCTTTTATTCTTTTACTTGTTTTAGTCATTTAACTGCAGCCATGCTGGAGCACCGCCTTTAGTCGAGCAAATCGCCCCAGGACTTATTCTTTGTAAGCTTAGTACTTATTCTATCGGTATCTTTTGCTGAACCACTAAGTTATGGGGACGTAAGCACACCAACATCGGTTGTCAAGCGATGGCGGGGGGGGGGCAGACACAGACACATAAATACATACATACATACATATATATATATAGTGAGGGTATAAAAGGTATTAGTATCTAGAAGACCCAAAGAGTGGCAGTAAGTGCTAAGGACAGACCATAGTTAAGCACTTGGTTCAATCATGATACGAGTGAGGAGTTTAATTTAGGTCATGTATTAGCCAGCATATCACTAAAACTACTACTTACTTTGGTATCACCTCACCATACCTTTTCTCTACCCATCTCTTAATACAGCCCTATCATATCACTCCTACCTACATATCTCACACTTACTCCTTACCTTCTTATCTCTTTCTATTCACCCCTCCCCCACTCCTCTCCCATCCTCCCCTCACATTATCTTGACCACCAACTAACACTCCTTTTCTCACTTCTGTCACCCTTTCTTCATTTTTTCTTCTCTCACCCTCTTGTTTTTCCTCTCTTTTTATTATCATTACTCTTTTACCCTTTTTCTTTTTTCTCTCTTTCTTCCTCTCTTTCTTCCTCTCATTTTCCCTTCCTCTCTTCATTTTGACCTATCTCCTCATTCTAATCATACATATCTCCCCGCCCCCATATATTCACAAATACTACCAATACATTCTCAAAATCTTATTCACACCACAAAACTCCTTCGAATGGGCAATACAGAATCCACGGCTCTATACTTTGAAATGACTAAATACAACTATCAATATATTAACATGATTTGTTTCTATATTGTAAAATTGAAAAATTGGAAAATTGTAACAATTGCAAAAAAGTAAACGTGAAGATCAGACTAAGTTGGAATTTAAGTCATTAATATATATATACATATATATATATATCTATGTGTGTGTGTGTGTGTATGTGTGTATACATATATATATATATACATATATATATATATGCACATATAATTACATATGCACACACACACACACACACACACACACACATATATATATGCGCATATACCTTTAAATATATATATGTATATATGTACATTTATATAATGAATTAATAATATACGGTATACACATACATATATACTTATATATAATTGTCTCTCTCTCAGTCCCTCTCTCTCTCAGTCCCTCTCTCTCTATATATATATATATTATATATTA